>NC_080585.1:46824895-47129660 GCF_029962835.1 Magnolia sinica | reverse complement strand
TAAATGGATGGCAGAAGAACCACTCATGCACAGGGAAATTTCAGCTGAGAAACAAGAGCTACGTCACTCCTACTTAGAGAAGATGATCATAGATTTTGGAACTCGACAATACTCCTTATACACTATGATGGCTTGGGTTGATGTGTTGGTTAGGCTTAATGATTAGGATGTGGTGAATGGCCTGGGTTGGATAGATGATCTTCCATTTCTTCTCTCTTTAGCACTTTCTCCTTTTAATCTCCCCCTTTTGAATTCTCTCTCTCTCTCTCTCTCTCTCTCTCTCTCTCTCTCTCTCTCCTTAGTAGAGATTTTTTTTTTTTTTGAAATGAGAGAGTGTGAGGGTATTTATAAGCTAGGCCATGGAATTTTTGTAAATAATGGAAAGTTAATGGTAAAAAATAAACTTGACATGGTTTAATTGGTTGTTGGGCACATAACACCCATAGATTGGCTAGACAGGTGGTGCAACTGGTAACTTTACCAAAGACCATGGGCAATAAGTCATCTTGGCATCCAACGGTAATTAGCTTTCCGCTAGTGCTTAGAGTTGCCCGAATCTCGTTGTACCTTAGTTTAGGGATCCATGTGCAACATTCTAAAAGCTTAGTTGACCATTGTGGATTTCCACTACCTTGTTACTCTCACATTCGCACATGTCACTTGCTATGTTTTAGTCCTGGGTGCCCCATGGTGGCTTCTAATTGGACAAAAGGTGCTAATGAATTTTGGATTTATACTAGCAGGCAACGATCATTTTGGCCAATTTTTATTATTTGGAAGGTCTTAAAGAGGCATTGGATCAATTTGGATTGAGTTATGGGGTTGTTTGGTGGACTTTCGGGAGTACATGGGCACTTAAACATTGTTTTCTTGCAGCTAGTTTCCCAAGGATTGTGGGTTAGGTTGCCTTCGATTTACAGTTTCATGTGCTCAATTACTAGGGTAGGGTGTCTACAGATGCCCCTCTCTGGTAGAAGTTGTGGGCAGTTAAATACCAAAGCAATAAATGTCCCATCGCACTAACCATGCATGGTTAGATTGATTACAGCTTGAGTGTCTGTATCAGTGGATTGTATGACAAAATGATAACTTATGTATACTTGAGAGTGATAGGATATTGGTAAGCTCCCCTACACTTTACGACCTAATAGGGTTCAAATTATAACCTTCTCATGATGATTGATATTTGCTTTAGGATTGTTTGTGAATTTAGATGGTAGTCTGTTGAGGGTCAAATATTGCATATTAGACCCTAGTCATTACCAGATTTTACGAACATGATACTGTTTAACGTCCTATTTTGATCATGTTTGTATTGCAAGGTGAATTTAAGAGCTTGGATTGAAAAAGGGTGCTAAAAGCATGGATTTGATGCTTAAGAATCACCAAGGCAAGGGACGGATCCTAAGTGACTAAGATCGAAGAATTTACATGCCAAAGATTCGAGAAAATCGCCTAAAAGTTGTCCTGAATGCAAGATCACAGGGTTTCCACCATCCGTTTGGCTTGAAACATTATATCTGGATTGAGGAACCTAAATTAACCATACACGTCAAAATTTATCCCTTGAATCTTTGTGGAAGTGGCCCAACGGATAGATTAGCCACTAAATCACTGATTTAGGGGCCACCTGATATTTGGATATGCTTCAATTTTGGTCTCAACCCTTTAAATTGGATGAGAGGGAGGATGGACGGAGCGAATTTCTTACGAACATCACGATGGACCCCACATGGGGATTTGTGCGCACATAGTGCACATGCATAGGTAGTGCACCGGACCGAGAAATCCGGTCAAGGGTCATTGACTCGACCTGGATTGCATTTTCGCAATAGCTAGCGACTAACGTCTGTTAGGACGTTTAGTGGGCAACCACCATCGCCCATCGGACGATCTGGATTGTCCATTCGAAGCCCAAGGACCGTCTGACCAAGGCCTAGAGGAGAAAATTAGAAGAGGACAATGAGAACGGCATCCCTGTGATCAAACGCAAGACGGACGACGAAAACAAAGATTAGGTGGGCCGCATCAAAAGACAACCAAAAACCGTCCATCTTATCTAAATTCCACCACGAAGTTGATGGACGGCGTGGATTTCTCAAACGACAGGGAGTGTGGATCTCACGGGTTACGCACACATGAGATTCCGCATGCATTACGCATGGGATGTGTGTTTAGACGCCGCTCGACATTCCGGGCCATTGTGCGATCGTGGTCACGATCGGATCAATGATCCAAATTGTCCATAAGCCAGAGAAGGGGGTGTTGACCTTGCCTAAGAAGTCGGATTGCTTGAATGGAGCAATCTTCCTTCCAAAAATCGATTCAAACGCACATGGTGTTTTTTTTTTGCGCAAAACAGAGGCGTTTGGTTTTTTTTTTCTAGAATTAGCGTGCGTAAAGAAGGTTGGTGACCGGCCTAACATCCTCTTGCTGCTATAAAAGGAGGAGAAATCCGGATTAGAGGGGGATGTGGACGCATAAGAGAGAGAGAGAGAGAGAGAGAGAGAGAGAGAGAGGATGGCTAGGGATTTTTTCTTCCTTCTTCAGTTTTTCCTTTGATGAATTTTAGAGATTTTTAGCTTAATCATGTTCGTGATTGGCTAAACCTCTTAGCTAGGGCTAAGAGGTGAAGCTTGCAGTGTGATGGGGTGGTTCTATGGCTATGATTCATGTTAAGTTGAACTCTCTTTGATTTGGTTTGATTATAAGAAATATTTTTAGTCTTTAATGGTTTGTTGTGACTTAAATTACAATAGATCTATGATAACTCTGAGTATGTTATCTTCCTTTTAGAGATTATGAACTTGGGAATCCTGTTGTTTACCATCGTCTCATGGACATGGTTGGATGATGGAATCCTTCCTAATGTTCATAACTCTCTCAGATTGGTTGTGGATTGGTTAAATTCTGTTGTTTACTTTGTCTCACAAGCATGGTTTTGTGATGGAATCAATTCTAATTCTCATACCTCTCATCTCTTGAAAACTAGATCAAATGAAGTTCGGATTTGGATTTTAATGAATTATCTTCCAATCGGATGAAGATAGGACTCTGATTCCATTTGTGTTCTTGAATCAAGCATAGATCTCCCTGATCTCTACAAGTGGATCTTTGGAAACCCTAGTTTCCCACCTTTGAATTTTACAAGCTTTAGTTTAATATTTCACCAATTATTCTCTTAAATTTCCCTGATTTAGATTACATCTTATTCTAGTTCTAGTTTTGGTTATTTTCAAAATGCGTACAAGGTTCAGTCCTTGTGGATTCGACATCGGTCTTATCGAGATTATTACTACATCGCAACCCTATACTTGGGGTGGTGAACAAGTTTTTAGTGCTGTTGCCAGGGATTGACGGTTACATTTTTCTGAGATTAATTAGTTTTAGAATTAGCTTAAGATTATGGTTTTTTGAATTTTAGGTTTTCTATTTTTAGAAACTAACCTAACTTTCCTATTTTGTGGGACCCTGATATAGACTTTCTAAATTGACAATCTCTTTCTAATTTTCTAATTTTTCTGTCTTCTATTTTTAGAAACTTTCTAATTCTAGAATTTCTTTTAATTTTAGAAACTAACTTTCTTTCTATTTTTAGGTTTAGAACTTTCCTAAGTTATTTGTTTTTAGAAACTTCCTATTTTCCTTTTTTAGGAATTTTACCTTTTTAGAAACTAGTTTACTTTCTATTTTTTTAAGGAACTTTCTAATTTTAGACTTTCCATTTTTAGAAACTAACTTGTTTTGTTTTGTTTTGCAAGTTTTTAACTTAGGAGCTTCTGATTTGGTAACCTTTTTTCAACTCTTCTATCTCTTTATTTCTATATTTCTATTTCTTTTCTTCTTTAGGTTTAGGTTAGAATCTGAGATTGAGGGCTGCGAGTGTTTCATGCCTAAGTGGGTCCGTGACAACATTCGATGTCTCTTGACTGAAGGAGGATTGGTTGAGGGGTTAACTATCCATCGTAGGACTAAACACCGCTCGAGATCCCCATAGTTAATTGAGATTATGGCCACAAATTAACTGGTTAATCAACCAGAAGGACAACCTCAACCTTGGGTTGGGGAAGTCCAGGATGAGAATGAGGTGCATCAAGCACCCCCACCTCGTACTATACAAGATTATTTACAACCGGCGGGGGTGAGCACGCCCTCATGTATGGTTTTTCCAGAGAATACGGGACACAGATATCAAGCTAGGAGTGATCCAACTCCTTCCAAAATTTCATGGGCTTGAGTTAGAAAATCTATATTTATATCTGAAAGAGTTTGGTGAGATCATAGCCACTCTATACTTTCCTAACGTGTCTGATGACATGGTCAAGCTGAAATTCTTTTCCTTTTCTTTGAAAGAGAAAGCTAAGACGTGGTTACATTCACTATTGGTAGATGGAATGACATGACAAGGGAGTTTATAAAGAATTTTTTTTCCATAATATAAGACAAACACCCTTAGAAAGTCGATCATGAACTTCGCCCAAAGGGAAGATGAAACATTCTTCCAATGTTGGGAGCGGTTCAAAGATCTTGTCAGTTCATGCCCACAACATGGTTTTTAAATGTGGCACATCACAAATTTTTTCTATGATGGACTGACATCTCCCATGCGCCAATTAGTCGAGACAATGTGTAATGAGGAATTCATGAATAAAGGTGTTGATGAGGTGTGGGACTACTTTGATAAGCTTGCTAAAAACACACAATCATGGGACATCTCTCCAAAACCAAGCACCATGTCTAAGCCGACTCAATCCATGGAAAGGGGTAGAATGTATCTCTTGAAAGAGGACGATGATATCAGTGCTAAAGTGACTAATCTCACCAGAAAACTCGAGGCCATAGAATTAAAGAAGGATAAGGCTAAGGAAACTATTAGCGGTATTTATGCTTGCAGTATTCACACAACTGAAAATTATCCATAATACCTTCCTTTTAAGAGGTGTTGAATGAGCAATCCAATGCCGTGAACAATTACCAAAGACCTTTCAATGGACCTACTTCCAATACATTCAATCCTAGTTGGAGAAATCATCCAAACTTCAGTTGGAGGATTGAACAAACTGCTACCCCTCAAGGTTTTTTCAATCAAATTCTACATCAAGAGAAACCTTAAGAGGACCGCCTTAAAAAATAAGAGCTTTTTAATTAGGGTATGTTACAAGCCTTTCAAGACCTCACAAAGGCCATACAAGGACTTGATACTAAAAGTGCGATTGAGAATAAGGGGAGCCTTCCAGCTCAACCTCTTCCCAATTCAAAACCACAATATGAAGTTAGTGACCTGAGCTCTTCAAATCAGATGGAATAAGCTAAATCTATCACCACTCTTAGGAGTGAGAAGACCATTGCCAAAACCATTCCGGTTAGGGTTGAAAAGCCTAAGGAATCGGAAGAGGACAACACGGATGGATCTAGCCATGCCCCACAAGAATTAGAACCAGAACCTCAAGAGAAGCCGGTTGCTCCATTTTCCCAACGGTTGGTTGCACCAAAACCTCTCTCTAACTCTTAGGACATTGTAGAGGTGTTGAAACAAGTGAAGGTCAATATTCCTCTACTTGATGCTGTAAAACAAATGCCTTCATATGTCAAATTTCTGAAAGGCTTGTGTATGACCAAAAGATGAAAAAATATTCAAAAGAAAGTCTTTTTAACTGAGAAAGTGAGTGCCATCCTAAAGCAAAATGTGCCACAAAAATTCAAAGATCATTGTAGCCCAACCATTGCTTGTGTAATTGGGAATTACCGCATTGAGCACGCACTTCTTGATTTAGGAGCGAGTGTAAATTTGATTCCTTACTTGGTTACAAACAGTTATGTTTAGGTGAATTAAAACCCACTTTAACTATATTACAACTTGCTGATCGCTCTATTCGTGTACCGAGAGGGATAATTGAGGATGTGTTAGTCTAGGTTGACAGATTTTACTACCCTGTAGATTTTATCGCCCTGAATACCAAACCCATCAGTAACATGAGTACTCAGATTCCCGTCATTCTTTGTCGCCCATTCCTTGTCACTTCAAATGCAATCATCAATTGCAGGAATGGTGTCATGAGCATGTCCTTTGGGAATATGACATTGGAGTTAAACATCTTTTTCAACATGGGTAAACGGTTAGAAGATGATGACGATTTCCATGACATTAACATGATTGACTCTTTCGTGGAAGATAGAATGCCTCTGACCTTATCCTTTGACCCTCTAGAGACATGCTTGGCCCACTCCCATGATTTTGATGATGACATGATTAGGAGATGGTCACCATGCTTGGTATTGCGTTGGTATTTGAAGTTAATCGGTGGAGGCCACAATTTGAAGAATTGCCCCAAACCGAGGAAGTGCCTTTACCGTCTAACCTCAAGGCACTGAAGCTTGACTTAAAACCTTTGCCCTCTGATTTGAAATATATTTATTTAGGTCAAGATGAGACATACCCGGTGGTGATTTCATCCCACCTTAAGCAAGAACAGGAGAGTATGCTCATATATACTCTCATTGAGCATAAGGGAGCCCTTAGATGGACGATTGCGGACCTCAAAGTAATTGACCATTCGATTTGTACTCAACGCATTTATCTTGAGGATAATGCGAAGACTTCTCAGCAATCACAACGTAGACTAAATCTAAACATGAAAGAAGTAGTTAAAGCCGAGGTTCTTAAACTATTGGATGTGGGTATCATATGCCCTATATTCGATAGTTAATGGGTGAGTCCAACTCAGGTGGTTCCTAAGAAGTCAAGAATCACCATCGTAGCCAATGCCAATAATGAACCCGTGCTAACTAGTACTACTGGTTGGAGAATGTGTATTGACTACAGGAAATTGACTACAGTCACGAGGAAGGACCACTTTCCTTTGCCCTTCATTGATTAATTTTGGAAAGGCTAGCTGGTCATTCCTTGACGGGTATGCGGGTTACAATCAGATAGAGATAACTCCTGGAGATCAAGAAAAGACTACATTTACATGTTCTTACAGCACCTTTTCTTACCGAAGGATGCCATTCGGATTATGTAATGCCCCTGCCACTTTTCAGCGATGCATGTTAAGTATTTTTTTATATGGTGGGGCAATATCTAGAGGTCTTCATGGACGATTTCTCTGTCTTCGATCCATCTTTCAGCTAGTGCTTAGAGAGTCTTAAATGTGTGCTAAAGAGATGTGAAGAAAAGAATTTGGTACTGAATTGGGAGAACTGTTATTTCATGGTTCATAAAGGAATTGTCCTTGGACATATCATCTCGTCCAAAGGAATCGAGGTAGATAAGGCAAAAATTAATCTTATCTCTAACTTACCTCCACCCAAGAACGTACGAGACGTGCGATCCTTTTTAGGACATGTCGGGTTTTATAGAAGATTCATAAAGGAATTTAAGTCTTCTCTCTCATCCTTTATGTAATCTACTTCAAAAGGATGCACCATACAAGTGGACTGAGCAATGACAGGAAGCTTTCACGAAGCTTAAGGGCATGTTAACCATTGCACCTATCATGCAGCCACCCGACTGGAGCCTTCCTTTTGAACTTATGTGTGACGCGTCTGATTATGCTTTTGGGGCGATTTTAGGCCAGAGAAAAGAAAAGAAGCCCTACGTTATTTATTACGCAAGTAGAACTCTAAATCTTGCTTACGTGAACTACTCGACTATAGAAAAGGAACTCTTAGCTGTAGTGTTTGCTTTGGATAAATTCAAGTCCTACTTGATCGGATCCAAGATCATCATTTACACTAATCATGTAGCGCTCAAGTATCTTCTTTCTAGGAATGATGCTAAGCTCCGCTTGATAAGATGGATCCTCCTACTCTAAAAATTTGATTTAGAAATAAAGGATAAAAAGAGAGTAGAGAATGTAGTGGCTGACCATCTTTTTTGCCTTAATCCTTCTGATTCCCTTGAGAAGGCACATATTAATGACATGTTCCTTAACGAACAATTGTTCAAAGTCTCCCATTCACCTTGGTTCATTGATATTGCCAATTATCTTGCCACAGGTTTCACACCGACACATTGGACTGTGTAAAATAAGAAGAAAATTTTCATTAAGGTGCGCAAATTCTTCTGGGATGATCTGTATTTGTTTAAATACTGCTCAAACTAAATCTTAAGGAGATGAGTGCCAGACGATGAGCATCAGAGTGTCATCTCCTTCTGTCACTCTCAGGCCTGTGTTGGTCACTTTTCTGCTAAAAAGACCACAACCAAAATTCTGTAGTGTGGCTTTTACTGGTCCACTATGTTCAAAGACACTCATGAGTTTTATAAGGCTTGTGAGCGTTGTCAGAAATTGGGAGCATTGTCCCATCGAAATATGATGCCCTTGAACCCCATTCTTATCATAGAAGCATTTGATTATTGGGGCATCGATTTCAAGGGACCATTCCTCTAATCCTTTAGAAATCTATATATTTTGCTTGCTGTAGACTATGTTACTAAATGGGTTGAAGTGATTCCATGCTGGAATAATGACCATCGCACAATCATTAAATTCTTAAAAGAGAACATCCTTTCCCAGTTCGGAACACCTCTAGCCATCATTAGTGATGTGGGCTCACATTTTTGTAATAAGCCATTGGAGAATTTAATGAAGAAATATGGTATCTCTTATAAGGTGATCACTCTATACCACCCACAAACAAGTGGGCAAGCTGAGATTTCCAATAGGGAGATTAAACACATCTTGGAAAAGATGGTTAACCCTGACCGTAAGGATTGGTCAATTCGATTGACCGATGCTTTATGGGCTTACTGTACTGCATTTAAAACCCCTATTGGAATGTCTCCCTTTAGACTTGTCTATGGGAAGGCCTGTCACTTGCCTGTGGAGTTGAAACATAGAGCCTACTGGGCAATTAAAAATCTGAATTTCAATCTGCACAATATTGGCTCGCTACGCAAACTTCAGTTAAATGAACTCGAAGAAATCCGGAACGATTAGTACAAGAACTCGAGAATTTACACGGACAGGATGAAGGCGTTTCATGACCAACATATTCTTCAAAAATCATTCACGCAAGGTCAAAAAGTCCTTTTGTATAATTTTCAATTACATCTCTTTTCGGGTAAGCTCCAATCTCATTGGACTAGTCCTTTCACTGTTATCAATGTTTATCCTCATGGGGTTATCGAGATTAGGAATTCAGACAATGGCAATGAGTTTAAAGTAAATGGACATCGATTAAAGCCATTTGTTGAGAAATTTGATTCAAAGGACATGTCCATGCCTCTGAATGATCCTGTTTATTAGGATTGATCTCCTAGTTTGATGGAGGTATAGGTAGGTTTACTGCTTTCATAGGACTAGGATAGTTTACCTTTTGTTGTTATAGGATAGTCGACTTTATGCCATTAGGTTAGTTTACTTTCCATTTATTTTAAGATAGTTTGCTTTTGTTGGTTTAACTCTTGTGCCGAGACACTTTCACGCTGAGATCTCTTTGGAAAAAGCAATACAACTCCTTCATCAGGTACTATCTTTCCATCACATCTCCTTCAATTTTGTTGTCTCACGTGCATTGTATGCATATATCTTTTACATTGAGGACGATATAGATTTTAGGTTGGGGATGGGAGATTATGTTACCTAATCAGTGTTTTCTTGGTCTTAAGTAAAATTTGTAAAATTTTTTAAAATTTTTTCTGGAAATTCTTATGAAGTCGAAGTGATTTTGATGGCCATCCTCAATTTAAGAAATATAAGATACGTAATGTTGGTGAATTATGACTCTTGGACTCAGTACCTATTAGATTTCATAGTTAAGTTCGAATTATTAATTCATGATTAGAAGTTTTTAACATTGATTGAGTCATGATTTCACATGTCACATCTAGCTTACACATGAAGGTTTCATTTGATATTGAATTATTAACCTGGTAATCACTAGGCATGGAAGGAGCCAACCTGGGGAATTTGTCCATCATGTTCATTGAAAAAAAAAAGAGAATACCCAGCTAAAAACAGTTGTGTTTGAAAATGGTTACCTGTTAAAGATCTTTGAAAAGGTTGATACCGCGTGAAGCCATCGATGGAAAAATCAAAAGCTGGAAAAATAAAAAGGCTAAATAGTAAGGCCAATTTCAGTTTAGGTTGGGTTATTCTGGAATACTCTTTTTGATTACCAATGATATCATGAAAATTGACGATTGGACCTTTAATTGTAATAAGTCAATTAAGGTTGCACTATACACCCATCGAACTCAATGTTTAGAATTTTTCTAATTGATGGATTAATACCTTGAACTTGACTTTGAAGTTTACCGTGCGCTTAAGTCTAGGAGAAAGTAATGCCCAACATTTATGAATCTTAGAATTCTATTAACTGGATTGTTTTTCAAAAATCACTCGAGTTATAGGAATTGTCCCGTAATTCTTAAAATATTTTTTGCATACTTTGCTCGGGACTAGCAAAATGGTGGTTAAGAATTGTGTTGAGGGCCAAATATTGCATATTAGACCGTAGTCATTACTTGATTTGACGAACATGATGCTGTTTAACATCCTATTTTGATCATGTTTGTGTTGCAAGGTGAATTTAAGAGCTTGGATTGAAAAAGGGTGCTAAAAGCATAGATTTAATGCTCAAGAATCACCAAGGCAAGGGACGGATCCTAGGAGACCGAGATCGAAGAATTTATATGCCAAAGATCCGAGGAAATCGCTTAAAAGTCATCTTGAATACAAGATCACAGCATTCTCACCATCCATTTGGCTCGAAACTTTATATATGGCCTGAGGACCCTAAATTAACCGTACACGTTGAAACTCAGCCTTTGGATCTTTGTGAAAGTGGCCCAATGAACAGATCAACCACTAAATCACTGATTTAGGGCCCACCTGATATCTGGATATGCTTTAATTTTGGTCTCAACCACTTAAATTAGATGAGAGGGAGGATGGATGGAGTAGATTTCTCATAAACATCATGATGGACCCCATATGGGGATTTGTGCGCACAGTGCACATGCATAGGCAATGCACCGGATTGAGAAATTCGGTCAAGGGTCATCGACCTGACCTGAATTGATTTTTTGCAAAAGCATCGCCCGTCCAGATGATCCGGACCATCCATTCGAAGCCCAAGGACTGTCTGACCAAGGCCTAGAGGAAGAAATTGGTAGAGGACAGCGAGAATGGCAGCCTTGTGATCCAACGCAAGATGGATGACGGAAACAAAGATCGGGTGGGCTGCATCAAAAGACAGCAAAAAAGCGTCCATCCTATCTAAATTCCACCATGAAGCTGATGGACAGCATGAATTTCTCAAACGATAGGGAGTGTGGGTCCGACGGGTTACGCATTCATGAGATTCTGCATGCGTTACACACGGGACATGCATCCGGACACCGCTCGACATTCTGGGCTGTTGTACAATCATGGTCACAATCGGATCAATGATCTAGACTGTCCATAAGCCAGAGAAAGGAGTGTTGACCTTGCCTAAGAAGTTGGATTGCTTGAATGTAACAATCTTCCTTCCAAAATTCGATGCAAATGCAGGTTTTTTTTTGTGCAAAACAGAGGCGTCCGGTTTGTTTTTCTGGAATTAGCGTGCGTAAAGAAGGTCAGTGACTGACCTAGCATCCTCTTGCTGTTATAAAAGGAGGAGAAATCTGGATCAGAGGGGGACATGGGGGGAGAGAGAGAGAGAGAGAGAGAGAGAGAGAGAGAGAGGATAGCTAGGGAGTTTTTCTTCCTTCTTCAATTTTTCCTTTGATGATTTTTAGAGATTTTTAGCTTGTCTCTTAGCTAGGGCTAAGAGGTGAAGCTTGTAACGTGATGGGGTGGTTCTATGGCTTTGATTCATGTTAAGTTGAACTCTCTTTGATTTGGTTTGATTATAAGAAATACTTTTAGTCTTTAATGGTTTGTTGTGACTTAAATTACAACAGATCTGCGATAGCTCTGAATATGTTCTTTTACTTTTAGAGATTTTGAACTTGGGAACCCTGTTGTTCACCATCGTCTCATGGACATGGTTGGATGATGGAATCCTTCCTAACGTTCATAACTCTCTCTGATTGGTTATGGATTGGTTAATTTCTATTGTTTGCTTTGTCTCACGGGTATGGTTTTATGATGGAATCAATCCTAATTCTCATACCTCTCATCTCTTGAAAACTAGATCAAAGGAAGTTCTGATTTGGATTTTAATGAATTATCTTCCAATTGGAAGAAGATAGGACTCTGATTCCAGTTGTGTTCTTGAATCAAGCATAGATCTCTCTGATCTCTACAAGTGGATCCTTGGAAACCTTAGTTTCCCACCTTTGAATTTTACAAGCTTTAGTTTAATATTTTAAATTGAGGTAAATGCCTTTTGGGTTCCCTTGGAGAGTCGCACAGGTAAACAAAGGTGTCATCACTACGCATGTGTCCACTATACACATGACATACTAATGATAATTCGAAATAAGCCAATTATTAGCTACATCACAAAATCACACCAATAGAATGATCAAAATCATCCAAACGTTGGTCATCCAAATGGATGGTTAAAAGATGTTGACAAGTCACTTGTTTGTGATCCTTACATTTGTGGCTGACCTAAGGCTCAAAATTTTCTCATATTTGGCTAAAGTATATATTTCAATGGCCTTATTACAATTATTTTGTCAAATATCATATATGTACACTAATTCTTGATATAAAAGCTTATTTAGAATATCATATATGTTCTTATGAATATATTGAAAAATTCAAATGCATTCCAATTCCTCCCATTTACTCCCATCCAAACATAATATTTTAGATTTTAATGCATTTCATGTACTCGATCTAAACATAACTTTGTAAGTCATTTACGCCCAATTCATTTACCTCATTTGCAAGCTCCCAAACGGGTTGTAAGGGTCTTTCTAACGAGTGGTTTGGATTGACGAAACGGTGGTTTGAATTTGTAATTTTTAATAGATGGTTGAGGTGTGTTTGGAGCATGATTGGGTGATTGGGTACCTGCTCTATAAGGTGTGTTAGTGCCCTAGATATACTTCTAGTGTGAACTTTTAGATTAGGGTGGAAACGGGCTTCGATGATTGATTCAACGGACGATTAAAAATTCTCCAAAGTTTCACACATTTCACTCCTTGAAAATATGAAGCTTCTCTTTCTGAAATCTCTCTATCCTCCTACATGGACCCCATGCGATGTATGGATGGTCACTCTTGGACTAAACTGATAAACTTGAAGTGTACAATATATACGAAGTAATGAACTATTAAAATCATGTTTAAACTTGCTAATTAGAGAATACTATAAATGTATACGATGCACAGTTGGATGAATTCAAGGATGGAAATAGAGTAGACCATATGATATGGGTTGGAAGTCTACTATGTAGTCGGTTCTTCGGATGGATCACCACATTGAGAGATCTTCAGTGATGAACAAAAGATGAAGGGTATAGTGCATGTATGGAGTTTTAGAAAATTATTAAATTGGAGGATTTTTTTGAAAATTTCTCAATGGTTTGATGGTCCTGAAAACATGTCCAAATGTGGTCTAATACCTGAAATAAACAAGTATAATTGATTGGGAAAGTGAGAGAATCGCATTAGTAATTTTTGTTCGATGATTAGGTGGGTCATTTAGTGGATATGGTGAAACATGCGATAGACGATCGGCTTGTAAGATCTAAATGTGGAGGTCAAAGGTGTACAGTTCAAATAAATCAAGTGATTCTTGGTTAAGATTTTCTCACGATCAGGCATGTGGAAATGTGCTTTTGAGTATAGTTATAACGACCCATAATTTTTCAAGCATAAGTATGTACTCTAGTGCAGTTGCACATACCTGTTCACCAACACCAAGTGTAGGGTCACGATGTAGTAATAACATAGTAAGATCGAGGTTGATCCACAAGTACTCTGAGAAGACAATTAGAACTAGTCTACGATTAAGGTTTAATCACAATGGTTGGATCGTTGATTCGTCTTCTATAACTCAATTAGAATTGAATTCCAATTTGTTTTAATTAGAAGATCAAACTATTAAAACATAAACAAACATCTTACAAGGTATGATATTAATTGAATAATTCTCTCATAAAGCACTTAGATATCGATCGCATGGAATTCAAAGCATTTACCGTTCCTGGACACTATGATAGATCAAGGAACTTTACCGATTGATTCCTTCTCTAAGCAAGCTAAGCAATTGCACTTCAAAGCATCCAATGTACTTAATGTTCACAACAAATTCAGAAATAAATAATTTAAAAGATTTAAAGAAAAATTCAAACAAAATTCAATTAAATAATCGCTATTCAAATTACAAGTATGAATCAAACGAACTAAAACATTAAAATAAACTATAAGGTTCATCCATTAGCCTTAGCTAAGAGATTAGCTACACAACCATATCTAAAAACCAAAAATAGAAAAATAAACTAAGAAAAGAAGAAGAATTTAGAGAAGGATTGAAAATGAGAGCTCTCAGTCCTTTGTGTGTGTGTGGTGAATATGACTATGCCAAAATAAAAAATTAATGAATAGAAATAATAAATATAACTGAATCAAACTAAGATCTCAATCATAGTATTGAGAAATTGATTCAAACCTAGTTCAAAGGACAACCTTACACAAAAAACAAATGTTTATGGTAGGATAACCTGATTTCTTGAACTTAGTAAGGATTAAGATCACAAACTTAAACAAGAGGCAAATAAAGTAAGCTATCTATTACAACGATTCGCAACATGTACATGAAAAGAAAGATTACAAATATTCAGCACACATCCATCACATACATCATCACCCACCTCAAACACCAAGATATATAGTGGTTCGGTGTGTATTCCAACTGTTCTCAAACAGCCACACCTACTCCACTCTCAATAATCACAACCCACGTGATATCGGTGTTCAATATAAAACAAAGTTTTCTTAGGTTCACCTTAAAACCTATACAATTGTGTTTTCAAATAGGCTATCACAATCACAAACCCCACATACTGAGATTTTTTGGCTATCTCATTCAAAACCACAATAAAGATTTTCCTGAATATCTCAAATAAACCAAATAGAAAATAAACAAAATACTTATCTTCTTCTTTAAAGACATTGCTTAATGTAGCCCATATAATCGCTTTTCTTGATATGTAGATGTTCAATGTCCAACAAATATAATCAAGGATTCTAGGTTCTAAATAGATTTTAAATTATCTCAAACCTTGGGCTACTTGTTTGAATTCCTTAAATCTCAAAAGGTAGAGTAAGAACTCCCATTAAAATAAAATCAGATTTACAACAATGAGATCAAGGAATTACAAAAACAAATAAGCTAATAAAGAATCTTAAATTACTGGACTATAGCTTGATAATGACAGAACTTTTCTCTCAAGGTGGAAGCTTTTTATGGCTTTTCTTGAATGATTTAGAATGAGCAAAGACCTCTATTTATAGGCTAAAAATTGGTTCCTTCGATTGGTCTAAGGTCTCCTTCAACTGGTTTAGGGTTCAACCAAATTTTAAAATTTCTGCCGCAATCGGATAAAACTGACCTACGACTGGTCGAGCATGGCCCACGACTGGTCGTGGGACCCACAAAATATTACTGGACTTTGAGTCGAGTGGTCCATGATTGGTCAAGCAAGTATCCACCACTGGTCAAGAAGGGTGCTCGACTGGTCAAGGCTCTACCAAAAAAATTCAAAATTTGAATTTGAAACTAGGACTGGTCAAAGCAATTCCTAGACTGGTCTAACCAAAGCCTAGACTAGTCGAACATAGGCTAAGACTAGTCGAATTTAAGCCTATTCAAAGTATAATAACCCGTAGATAATATGCATAAGAAAGGACCTAAGCTTAGGGTCCTTTTAAGGTCATATATACCTGAAAGATTGAACATTGAACTCAAATCTTCACCGGCTTCAGATCTTCTATTTGAAGCAGATTTAGTAGCTTAATCATGAAGTAGAGTTTAATCTTGAAATAGACTTGATCTTCATGTCTTGCACTACCAACTTCATGTGGTTTTGCACTTTCCAACTTCATGTGATCTTGAAGGTGAACTTTCTATCATACTTGAGCTTGAAGGCGAACTTCCTATCATATGAACAAGTCACACTTTGAATTGTTTTGTCTCATCAAAATTTGACAACAAAGGGTGTTATATACATCATAGCACTTACGATCTCCCCATTTGTCAAATTCGTGACAAAACACATTCAAACAAATATACAAACTTCACACAATACACTTTTTAAAATGAGCACAACACATACTCCCCCTCAATCTACTCCCTCTCAATCTGAACTTGGAATTGTGTAGAATACCTGTAGCAAATATACATATATCCAAACATCCACACAATCCAAACATCGGAAAAAAATATGTGATCATAAACCTCAAATCTCTCCCCCTTTTTGTCACAACTTGACAAAGGAAGACAAAATCATAAAGAAACGAAGCACAATAGAAGTAATATGATTAAACATCCAGGATCAGAAATATAATTAAGAGTGAAATATAAGGGTAGCAGATAGAGATTAACAAAAAGAGTGTCATCCAACATTAAGTTATACAATCCCAGAGAAAATGAAAGTTAAAGTTATACATATCCATAGTAGATAAAAACAGAAACTAATCAGAACCTAAAGAAGGAGGAGGTGAAATGGACGCGTTAATCTGATGAAGTCCCCAGGTAATGTGATGAAAATACTTATGCATGTACTTCATAGAAGATTTTTGACTCTTATTCAGATTGTCAGGAGACATTTTCAACTCACCCACCTTCTCCTCCAGTGAGCGAAGATGCTCATCAAACTGAGATGTTTGAAAATCCTCATCATTAGATTCCAACTCATCAAAAATATCATTCATCATAGTGTCATCAGGTAGAGTGTCTTCCTTTTCAACTTCGACGTCCTCCTCATCGCGTTGGCCCAGTGAGAACTTCAAGTTCATCTTACTAATATTGGAATTATTGAAAGGAAGAACCGCTATTGGTGCCTCAGCAAATGACATGACCACATTACAATGAAGAACTAATTAATGTAGTCATCAAATAGGCAAATGGTATATAACTATGGCTAGGATGGAGACAGAATTAAATAATAATATAGAAGATCAATGAAGGAAGATAAATGGGTATGCCTGATACAACTGAATGAAGAATGCGAACTATAAACGATGTCAACTCAGCCTTGTTCCCAAAACGAGGATACACATTGGCAATGAAGATGTGATGGAGCACTCTGTATTTAGGTAACATCTGATTGGCACGGAGCACATTACCTGGACTCCACTCCGCATCAAAATGACATAATTTACGAGTCAATTTGCGCCACTCGGATTCAGACATTCTATCAGCAAGGGTTGGTATAGGTATACCGTCATCATTAACATTGATGTCTAATAAACCCGAAATGAGATGTTTATCAACTTTGAATGTCACTTCTCTAAAATTAAAAGAGAAAGTAAGATCATCGAGGGAATGTTCACTGATTGAAGCATACATCCCTTACGTAATGGAGCGATATGCCGGTCTACCCCAATTCAAGATGGTTTCCCAACCTACAACAATAAGGATGGGAAGAAGATGGGAAGGAGTCAAATAATCAGCATTGACAGTACTCTCAACAATTACTTCCTTGCTGCGGAGATCCCGCACATATTAAGGGTCTTCCTCGGGTGGTCGTAGGGTACGCACCCTAAGAGGAGTTGCCCTAGAAGAAGAAGCACGAGTAGCTTTCTTCTTAGACCGAGCATCCATTGAATGTAAGTAATAAAGAAAAACAACAAAAGATTGATGGGTTTCCAAGAGAATAGATTTTTTTGATCAAACCCTACAACAATGGATGGAAAAACTCAATCGACTTCAAGATATAGCAATATAAGCATGCAATGACCCAAATCTAAAAGGAAAATCAAAACGGAACACTTACCATGATCCTAGGTTGATGGGTCTGACGAGTTGAGAGAAGAACTGAATGTGGAAGATGAAGAAATGAGAAAAAAAAAGTGATTTCCCCTCTTTTAAGACACCTTACTTGCGTTCTACGAACGGTCGAGTACATGATCGATTCGTCATGACTCGACCCATCGTGAGACACGAAAAAGTTAATTTTTTTTAATTTAAAATGTTTGCAAAAAAAAAAATATATAAAAATACAACATGCAAACATAATTCAATTAATTTGAATTGCACATACCAATATTAAGTTTCAATTTAGAAAATCTATTCCTGTCAACCGGTTTAGTTAAAATGCCAGCAAGTTGATTTTCCTTTGGGATATATTCTAAATAAATGCATTTATCTTCAACCAATTCTTGAATGAAGTGATAATGTATGTTAATATGCTTAGTACGAAAATGCTAAATAGGATTTTTGAAAATATTAATTGCGCTAGAATTATCGCAATATAAAATCATTATTTCTTGTGCAATTCCGTAATCATTAAGCATTCTTTTCATCTAAACAAGTTGGGTACAAGCATTACCAGCTATGATATATTTAGCCTCAGCTGTGGATAGCGATACTGAACTTTGCTTCTTACTGTGCCAGGAAACTAAACAATTCCCAACATAGAAGCATCCACCATTGGTAGACTTTTTATCATCGATGTTCCCTGCCCAGGCATCATTTGTATATCTAGCTAATTGAACAGTTGTATCATATGGATACTAGAGGCCTAAATTAGCAATACTTGCGACATATCGAATAATGCGCTTAACAGTAATAAGATGAGATTCTTTTGGATCGGATTGATATCTAACACAGATACCTACATTGAATGCAATATCTGGTCTACTTGCAGTCAAGTTTAAGAGACTACCAATCATGCTGCGATCTAACCGAGAGTCTATACTTTTACTTATTTCATCCTTGGATAGCTTAAGAGTCGTACTCATTGGAGTATCGAATTTCTTACCATTTTCGAATCCAAATTTCTTAACCAGACTTAAAGTGTACTTGGTTTGAGAAATGAAGATACCATCTTCTACCTGTTTAAATTGTAAACCTAGAAAGTAGTTCAACTCTCCCACCATACTTATCTCAAATTTGGATTTCATAAGCTCTGCAAACTTAATGGACAGGTTAGTGTATGTAGAACCATAGATAATATCATCAACATATATCTGTACAATTAGTATGTGTCACACTCCAAACTAGAAAATCGGGATCACAAAATTCCCAATCGCCGAATCCAGCGTTGACAGCCTCCTTAGTACCCTATTCTCCACTCTCAGCACCCATTATCGGATTTCGATCCTGGGATCCTACAAGGAGAATTTTCAGTAAGAATTTTTTTTAAGGGAAACATAACTATAAGCATAACCCAAACACAAACAATAACATCACCACATATCCACTATAATAAAAAACTTTAGAGTACAATGTGGAAGGGAAATACAAGATAGATATCAAAACTCTAAAGGCTCAGCCGCACAATCCTGCCTCAGTGCTACTGCGTCCTAGCGTCACTTGCACACAATGGTCATGCAAAAGCTTACAGGAAGCTTAGAGGGTGGTGTAAGTGTGTGCATAATACATGTTGCAAGCATGTAATATCAGAGTAATGCAAAAAGTGCTGGTAAGTCCATGAATGCTATCAGCCATACCAAGGCTATGCGATGCAAGGTATGAATGCTGTTGGCCATACCAAGGCTATGCGATGCAAGGCATGAATGCTGTCAGCCATACCAAGGCTACGGGATGCAAGGCCTACATAGCTAAATATCATATGCAAGGTGTAATGCAAGCACACCAGTCCTCAACTGGATCTACATATTAGCACAGTTCCTCTCTAGGATATCACCATGGTCTAGTGCACTCTACAATGACTGCCCCTCCCCCAGGCGCATAGTCAAGTGAGTGTAAGAGACCTCACTACTCGCCTGGCCAGTAATCAGCTAATATCTACTTGGCATGTCATTAGCGGACCCATTTCTCGAGCTGGTCAAACTCAACCTAGTTGTTCCCTCTTCACTCAGGCAGGTAAGATCAAAACCCCTTTCAACTGACCCTGACACAGTGGGAGATGCGGCTTACTGGTATTTGGCACACGGACACTCATATATCCACTTGGTTTCGACGTTGGAGCATCCTCTTGGTACCATAAGGGTTTAAGGACTTTCACCCAGGGACACCTATGGCGCCCCAGTGCTAGAACTAAAGATTTTTGGTATCCAATCCTTCCATCCATGATATGCCTGTGGAGGCCATAGCCCTGATGTCGCTAGGGCGTACATTGATCATATCATACAAATGCGAGATGCATGAGTCACACTATCCAGTCATGCATCAATCCTGTGCATACCACGGGCTCATATGAGGCAACTCCGTTTCTCAAGGAGTCCCAAAAGTAACTAGCTCAATGGCATAAGTTATGATCAATCACTCCTCGTAACAACCATGCAAATGGTGCATATGGGCATGTATTATGATGTGCTCTACTAGGTATATCCAACAGTGATGTTGTACTCTCTAATATCAATAGATGACATACTTATATTAAGGATGGGCCTCATGGGTAAGTCTAATGTATAAAACAAGGAAAGTCAAGAGGATGGGCCTAAGTACAAAGAGTGGACTTCCTCACCCTCTTCATCACGTAGTAAACTGGGCTTCCTATGGGGCCCAAAAAGCACAAGATGGGCTATATGGCTTGGACTAATCTACAAGGCATGGTAGAAGCACCATCAATAATGGGGGCCCAACAGTTTGGGTTAGCCCAAAGAGAAGATAAGAATGAGCCTAACAACGGACCCTAGGGAGGTTTGCAATGTGGACATTTAACCACCATTACCTCATAGAGTGCAACCCATCCTGGAATCTAATTTATAATGGGGCCCATGGCCCTAGTACTAGTTAAGAAATGGATGGGCAGCATAAATATATTCACATACATCATAGTGGACCTCTTGGGGCAGCCCATGGCCCAAAAGAATACATGGTCAAGGTATATTCAACACAGGCATCATGGTGGGCCTCATGGGGCAGCCCATATGCCCTAGGAAATGGTTGGGCAAGGTGTATAACACATACATCATAGTGGGCTTGCAAAACAACCCACAAAAAATCTAGCATAATGGATGGGCAGCACATGCATTAAAGTGGACTCTAAGGCTGGACGTCCAGCCCATCTAGGCCTGTTAAAAAATCTGGATAGTCTGGTCCTCATTCGATCAGATGGAAGGTGGGCCTTACAAGTCACTAATGGGTCCCATAATCTCAGAAAATAGAGGTATAATGTGTATGCATTACACTTTCAACTTGGTGGGTCTCACAGCTTTACAATAAACAATATCATGCAGCAAGTTGGGCCCCTACTAGACGTCCAACCCACCAACATTTTGGGCCTACTAAATGTCCAAAAGATGGACTATCTGGTTGAAATACATAACTCATGGTGGCCCATACATGTCACAGTGGGCTCCACCAGATGAACAAGGATGGGGCCTGCTGCTGAACGGTCAGTCCAGCAGCATCCCACCCTACTAGACGACATGGATATAACACTTGCATTAGGTGGGTTTCCAACATCCCTTGCTGGACGGTGTGGATACTCATATATACATCAAGGTGGGTCCATGTGGTGGCCCACCAGTGTTTGGATCAGACTGATATTTGTGTTTCCTCTTCAAACAGGCCCGTCCAAGTAGGTGGGCCTACCCACTGGATGGCCAGTCCAGCAGCTAGGCGGGCCCTGCTTGCTGGACGAACAACGTGGATCATAAACATCATGGTGGACCACTGCCTTGGACGGCGTGGATACAACACATAAATCATGGTGAGGTCCACGGATCTAGCTGATATTTGCGATTTCCCTTCGCCTAGGCCTACTGGATGGTACCAGCAAATGGGATTGTCCAGGCTACCGGGCCCACTCCAAGGATGGCCTCCCAAGGCTGGACAACTGTGGGTTCAACATACATCAAGGTGGGGTCCTCACGTCATTGGGCCACCCCACTCCCATAAAAAATCAAGCTGAAATAGGGGACATCTCTCCATCCAAACAGTGCTACATGACCAGCTAGTCATGCAGGCCCATAATGTCTAGCAACACAGTCCATTTGCTGGACTGAATAGATGAAGCACATACATCAAATTGGGGTTCATATGGTGGCCCACTGAGCTTGAAAATCAAGCTAATATCTATGCTTTCTTCCTCATCCAAGCCTATGTAACTGACCATCCACATAGGCCTAGAAATGGACAGTAACATAGGCTGATTTGCTGGACAGTTGACATCTCCTGGCTGGACTATTTGGATGCAACATATACATTATGATATGGTCCACCTGGGTGGGCCACACAGCCCTCAGACCGAGCTGATATCTATGTCTTTCCCTTGCATGCAAAACAGGGTAGCAAAGTGGGCTAGCCTGCGTCCAAAAAACTGGACAGCAGGGCCGTCCCACCTGTTAGACGGTCTGGATGTGTTGAACACATCAGGTGGGAGAGAGAGAGAGAGAGAGAGAGAGAGAGAGAGAGAGAGATGGTTGTGGGAGGGGCTCCGCCACTATAAGGCCCTTTAGATGATCAAAACATATATCAAGATGGATCCCATCCATATGTGGGCACTTAATCATAAAAATCAAGGGTGGAGATTTCATTTCCACCATAAATCAGGGCCTAGATGGCCTTCATGCAATAGGAGATCAAACAAACATCATGGTGGGGTCCATGGAGAATGGCCCCACCATGGACACATGCATGTAAGCTTGGTGGGCCATTGGCCACACCTAGGGACCAAGATGAGATCCCTACCATTGATTGGTAGGTCCCACTTGCCCTAATGTTACAAAATAAGAAGATCCAGTCCTAGAATACACCTACCTCTCCTACTTCTTCTTCCCTTAAATGCTCAAGCTTCTGTGGAGCTCCTTCAATGGTGGAGACGATGTTTCAATGGTTGGATTGGGAGGGATTAAGGGTGGAAATGGGCTAGAAATTGTTGGGTTTTTCTCTCCTTGCTAGGGTTGCAAATGTGGAAGATGGGAGAGAATGGGAGGGAGAGAGAGAGAAGTATATGCAAGTAATGATGAGTTTGTAAGGTCATCATTGCATTATAAGAAGCATAGCATGCTAGTAGTCATTACTAGCAAGCATGGGTGGCTAGGGTTATGTCACCCTAGGCTAGGTTGTTGAGGCACAAAAAATATTCATTGCATGGCCATTGCATTGGTCAGAGAATTCCATGGTGTGGATCCTTGCCAGGGTTGTTCACTCCTTATTTTGGTAAAAATGAGTGAATGGGGGTATTTTAGTAAAAATTAGTGAATGGGGATATTTTGATAAAAATAAGTGAATGGGGGTATTTTGGTAAAAATGAGTGAATGAGGGTATTTTGGTAAAAAGGAGCAAAGAGGGGTATTTTGGTAAAAAGGAGTGAAGAGGGTTATCTTAGTAAAAGGGAGTGGATGGACATTGCCTTGTATTAAGGAAGAGGTTGGTGATCACCACTATTTAAGGAAGAGGTTGGTGAACGCCACTATGTAAGGAAGGAGGGTGGAAGTCATATAAAGAAAGAAGTGGTGGTGATCACCACTATGTAAGAGAGGGATGCCTATAAATACCCCTCCCCATGCCACATTTGAAGGGTGGTTGTTGGTTGCAAGATAAGAAAGAAGGAAGATAAGAGAGAGAGGAAAGAGAGGGGTTGTGCGAATCCACGTAACTGAAATAGGAGGAAAAAAATCCATGTGCCACTTCTCTCTCTGCTTGTCCTGAAGACAGGCTTTTCTTGTCTGGATAGAAGGCCTCTTTGCGGAAACACTCATGAAGAAATCCATTGCGCGGGGTCGTGCAACACCTTTTACAAAGGAATCCGTTGCGCGACCCTACGCAACCACTTTTGTAAAGGAATCCATTGCGCGAGGTCGCGCAACCACTCCTGCAAAAAACTCCCTGCACCACTCCATATGGACTTTGTCCTAATGCCAGGCTTTTGTTGTCTTAACAGATACTCCATGCGCCACTTCATATGGACTTTGTCCTAATGCAAGCTTTTGTTGTTTTAACGGATACTCCATGTGCCACTTCATGTGGACTTTGTCCTAATGCCAAGCTTTTGTTGTCCTAACAAATGCTCCATATGTCACCTCATATAAAAGAAGCTTGGCGCTTTGCATTTCAAGGGTTTGCGCTCCACATTTCAAGGATTGTGCACTCCACATTTCAAGGAAAATGAAGGAAATGTGAAGTACAGAAAGAGAATTACAGAAGGAAGAAGAATCTGTTCATGCGACTGGAAGATGAATGGAAAGATGATCAGAACCTATTACACAACCAAATTGAGGGCTTCAAGTCCACGCAACCCATCCGCCTTTGCGATGAACATTAAAAGCGTCGAAATGCTGCCAAAATCGTCATCTAGTTGTCTTCTCTTTCATTCATTACGTTGCATTGATTGTACTTTATTTTCAGAATCAAGGAATATTCAAGGATGTAAATGAACTCAGAATGAATAGATTGCACTCTCATTGAATTCTTTATTTATCATTGAATAATTTCCCCAAATCAAATGCATTTGTTTTCTTATCAAAACATAGGTAGCCTAGGATGATGTTATCCTCATGATGGCTCTAGGTAGAGAATCTACTTTGTCTAGAATGTTGTGGTCCTGCAACGTGCAGTCTGCGGTTGGGATTATGCGTGGACCATATCGAATTGGCGCACGAGATGGGGTGTTGCAACCTCGGTGACGGTGCGGTTGCAATGACATAAGTTTCAGGTCGAGTCGACTCGAGTCTACGGGATGTGACTTGAGCTCGCTTGCAAAGGCTGCTTACAGGTTGCATGTCGTTAAAATTTGATGGGAAAGATCGCGGGATCCCAGGGAACAGTATGATACTAAGACATAGGTCTTACAGTATGTGTTCATTATATTTTTGAACAAATAAGGTTTTTCTCAACACTTCCCATAACAAAATTGTGACTGAGTAAGAACTTAGTCAACATCGCATACTATGCCCTGAGAGTTTTTTTCAAACCATAAAGTGCCTTTTTAAGATGATAAACATGAATAGAGTGTTTAGGGTTGTGAGACTCGTATCTTAGACCGTACCGTTCCGTAGGCTTTCGTGGTCCTCCCGGTCGAATTTCGGCAACCCTTGACCTATATCCGACGTTTGCATACGATCCTAAGTCGAGTCTTGTATACCAAAGTCAGCTCGACCTGAAACTTGTACCTTAGCGACTGCGCAGTCGCCGCAGTTCGAACGCCATGACTCACGCGCCGATCCGATACCTGGGCCAAGAGATGTGGGCCCACATTTAGTTCGTGGAAAATACCGCGCATTGTAATTTCGAGAGGATCTCTATAAAATGTCACATCAATCCATCAATCAAGTACAAGCAATCCAACCCGTCCCTCTCTTACACAACCTTACCTAAAGTCAACTTCCTCTTACAACAAAGTACACACCCATCACTCCCCATTACCCCATCACCTCTAACCCATCCCTTATCAATCCATCACCCCTCTCTCTCATTCTAAGCAACCCAAGGTGAGAATTAACGTTCAAGCCCTCCAAGAGAGAGCTAGGTGTGGCCCACTTCCTACCCCCCTCAATCCTCACCATCCAACCGTTAGTCATCATCTCCACCATTGAAGGAGCTTCTTAGGAGCCTTGGAGCACTAGGGAGGACGAAGAAGGAAAGATGGGTGATCCAACGTTGATTTTATATTAGAAGGCCCACTAGTGATGGGACCCATTTTTATGTATGTATTGTGATCATGGAGGGCCAATAGTGGTGGGGTCCCTCCATCACCATCCAATCTCTCATTTCTCTCTCTCTCTCTCTCTCTCTCTCTCTCTCTTTTTGTATGGTAATGATGATGATGAGATGTGTGGCCCACCATGATGTCTACATCCAAGCCATCTACTAGTGGACCCCATCCATGTGGGACACACCGTGATCTTTATATGTCATCCTAACCATCCATATAGGACGTGACCCACCCCACACGTGTGGGTGGGGCCCTCCTTGATGTATTTATCCTAATCCACCCCGTCCATCCACCCTAATCAGTGTGGCCCACCATGATTTATGTATGTTATCGACGCCGTCCATTTGTTTTATCCAGGCCATCTAGCGGGCCTGGATGATGAGAAAACACAAATATTAGACTGATCCAAAACAGGTGGGCCATATGGGACCCACCTTGATGTGGTACATATCCACACCGTCTACCAGTGGAGGGTGTACTGATGGTGGGGTATGGCTAACAGTGAAGTGTCAACTGACAATGGAGTGGCTAACGGTGAAGTGTGAGCTGACAATGGGTGTACTAGCTAGCAGAGAAAAAAAAAGAAAGAAAAGAATAAAATAATAAAATATATTATATTACTGGATGAGTGGTAGCCCATCACGTGGGACCCACCTCTTTTTTAAAAAAGAGCTGCAACGTACAGTAGTATTTGCGTCAGTAGGATCCTTGGGACCCATTCATGTCGTCCATCCATTGGATGGGCCACACCATATTGCATGTGATGGTGGGACCCACCCCACGTGTGGGATACACCTTGATGTATATATATTATATTATATTATATTATATTATATATCACTGTCCACGCTGTCCAGGTCTGGACGTTGATATACATATATATATATATATATTATTATATTATATATAGTATATATTATATTATTTAATATATACATGATGGTGGGCCCTATGTGGGACCCACCTCTGCCTTTTTAGTGCAGCCATCTGCATGTACAACAGCTATATTGCTGCTTCTTTTGATGGCAGCAAGCCCGCAGGCCCCACATTGATATATGTATTTTAGTTATATCATCCACTGTTTGGACGGTGGGGCCCACCATGTTGCACACGCTGTATCCATACGTCTAACTACTTGTGGGATCATTTTATGGCATGGGAAAATGAGTGAGTCAGATCCAAAGTTCGAGTGGACCCCACCATTTAAATAGTCGACAGTGTCATCCACCGTTCAAACTTCTAAGGGCCACAGTAGTTTCCAATTAAGTTGATATTTGTTTTCACTTCATCTATCTCTATGTTAACTTATGAATAGGTCGGATCTCAAAAATACATAAGGGTGGGCCCGATTTGATTTACATGAGGCCCATTGGCGTAGCCCGATTTGATATACATGAGGCCCATTGGTGCGACCTGATTTGATATACATGAAGCCCATTGGTGCTGCCCATCATGATGTATTTTGGCCCATGGGCGGGGCCCACCCGTTTGTATTGTTAGGCCCATATAATGAGGCCCACTTGATATATGAGGCCTAGTATTGAGGCGTATACAATGAGGCCCATATGATATATTTGAGACCCAAGTACAAGGCCCACCAATTGTGTATTTGAGGCCCATTGTGATGTATGTTGGCCCATATGATGAGGCCAATGTGACGTAAATGATACCCATCATGATTGTATGTGAGGCCATGGGCCCACTCTATGTTTGACCCTATGTAGGCCACTCCTTTGGAGCAATGTTGGTTAAATTTTCACATTAATGGGCAATGATGGTTGGATGTCCACATTGTGACCTTCTCTTAGGCCTTGTTAGGCCCATTCTCATAATTCTCTTGTGGGTTAACCTAAATAAGTGGGCCCCATTTGCCACAAACGGATGGTTTCGCGCTATCAGATTTGATATAACCCGACCGAGGGACGATCCTTATATTATGGTTGATCGATTGTTTCTCTATGGACCCCGCCTTGTTTACATCCTGATTATCGATGCTAATTGTCGGTGCTGATTATCGAGGCCGATTCCTATTCCGACTGTTGAGGCCGAGTCAGATTGTTAAAGTCGATTATTAAGGCCGATTCCGTTTGGTCGAGGCCGATTCCATTGTTGGCGATTCTGCTTGGTCGAGGCCAATTCCGTTTATCGAGGCCGATTCCATTGTTGAGGCCGATTCCATTTGTCAAGGCCGATTCCATTGTTGAGGCCGATTTTGATGGTCGAGGCCTATTCCATTTGATGAGGCCGACTCCGTTTATCGAGTCCAATTTTGATTATCAAGGCCGATTCCAATTGTTGAGGCCGATCATCGAGGTCAATTCTGATTATCGAGGTCGATTCCGATTGTTGAGGCCTGATATAATGTATATAAGGCTCATGGGATGTGGCCCTTAGTGATGTATATTAGGCCCGTGTTAGAGGCCCATTGTGATGTATATGTGGCCCATGTGATGCGGCCCACTTGATGTATATGAGGCCCAATGTGATGTATTTATGGCCATCCATTGAGGCCCACCTTGATGTGATGCATAATGGACCCGTGTGAGAGGCCCATTGCGATGTGCTTGGGGCCCATGGGTTGTGGCCCATTGTGATGTATTCGTGGCCCATGGGACATGGCCCATCCGATGTATATAGGCCCATGTGATGCAGCCCATGTGATGTGTATTAGGCCCATGTGACACGGCCCATTATGATTGTATGAGGCCCATTGTGGTGGATTGAGGGCTAGGCTATGGAGCCCATTGTGATGTATGTTAGGCCCATATGAAAGGCCCATCGTGATGTGTATTAAGCTCTTGAGTGAGGCCCATGGTGTTGTAGTTTTGGCCCTCATCTGAAGTCATGGGTCCACTATATGTTAGGCTCTATGTGGGCCATTCCTTGGGGGGCAAGGTTGGTTAAATGTCCACATTGTCGAGGTCAATTATTGATGCTGGTTACTGACACCGATTATGATTATGTGACAGCATAGCATCATGATACATGCCCATAGGCATCATCTGCATGTTTGTTATGAGATGTGGTTGACCATTGCATATGACATTGGGCAGGTTGTTATGAGACTCCTAGATAGGCGGAGGTTATCTCACATGAGCGCACGGTATGCGCAGGATTGATACATGACTGGATTGTATGACTCATGCACCTTGCATTGTGTGTTGTGATTACTGTACGCCCTGGCGATATAAGGGTCGTAACCTCTATAGGCATATCGTGGATGGCCAGATGGGACACCAGAAATCTGTTATTAGCATTAGGCTACCATAAATGGCCCTGAGTGAAAATCTCTAAACCCTCTTGGTACTAGAGGATGCCCCAACGTCTAGACCGAGTGGATACATAAGCGACCGAGTGCCAAATACTAGGAGGCCTCGTCTCCTACTGTGTCGTGGTCGGTTGGGAGGGGGTGTGGCCTTACCCGCCTGACAGAGTAGGCATAGTTAGGCTGAGTCTGACCAGCTTCTAAATGGGTCCGCTATCGACGAGCCGGGTAGGCATTGGTATACTGCTGGTAGGCTAGTAGTGAGGTCTTTTCCACTCGCTGGGCTACGAGCCTGCAGGGGCGGTGCCAGTTTAGAGTTTACTAGACCCCGGTGATGATCCCAGAGATGTACAGTGCTGATATGCGGACTTATTGAGCAGGAGTTGCATACTCATTCATTCGTTCATTTACTATCCACTCGAGCTGGTGGTACGTAAATATTTGTTACGTGTACCTTCGCAATGGCTAGGATTTTGGTTGGGGTGCGACTAACCTGAGATCAAGAGTTTACCACATTGAGTCTGAATATCCAAATTTAAGTATGGGACTGGTTTGGATAGATGTCCTTTGTAGTGGACCCCTTAGCTTGTGATACTACATATTATTATCCCGACTTTATACTCCAGCTTGGTCATTTCATTCGCATCGCATAGTACATTACATCCGCAGGCATATGGCATTTTGGGTTGCTATGTTTTTGCACTTATATGGCCTAGACAGACTTAGCAGGATTTAAATATTGCATTGTATCCTCGGCATTTGATATTTGACTCTCTATGGCTCCTCATTTGCATAACTGATCTGTATTGCGCACTCTGATATTGTATGATTTATAGACTTGCAGTATTTTTGCTTACTCTGATATTGTATGATTCACAATCTTGCCAGTAATTCTGATATTGTATGATTAAGGCATTGTATTGAATATTTAGCACTTATCTTGTGCACACTTACACCACCCTCTAAGCTTTCTATAAGCTTATGCACGATAGATGCGTGCAGGTGGCATTAGGTTGCAGCAGCGTCGAGCTTGGAGCGTGCAGCTGACTTCTGGAGCTTTGATTTTTGATATATGTATTTCCCTTTCAGTATTGTATTCAAATGTTTATATTAGTGGATATGTGATGATGATGTTGCCTCTGTGATTTGGGTAAACTTGTGGTTATGTTTCTTATGAGACAAATGTACGTTGAAAAATCCTCATTGTAGGATCCTAGGATCGAAATCTGGCGTATGCGTGCTGGGAGCCGAGAATGGGGTACTATAGAGGCTGTCGGCACCGGATTCGGCGATCGGAAATTTTGTGAGCTCGGTTTTCGAGTTTGGGGTGTGACAAGGGTCTTCAAAGACCTTAGGTTGTTCAACATATACCTCTTCATGTAGATCACTATTTAAGAAAGCACTTTTAACATTCATTTGATATATCTTAAACTTTTTAAAGCAGGCAATGGATATAAATAGTTTGATAGATTCAAGGCGAGCTACAGGATCAAAGGTTTCATCATAATCAACCCCTTTTATTTGAGTGTACCCTTGTACAACCAATTTAGCCTTATTTCTGATTATATTTCCCTATTCATCAGATTTGTTCTTAAAAATCCATTTGGTTCCAATTATGTGTTTATCAAATGGTCTTGGAACCAAATACTAAACATCATTCTTTACAAACTGATTTAATTCATCTTGTATAGCAACAATCCAATTTTCATCAGTAAGAGTTTTTTTTACATTGGCTGGTTCAACTTGAGAAGTAAAGCAAAAGTAGTTGCAAATATTCTCTAATTGTTTTCTAGTACGTACGCCAGTGAGAGGGTTACCTAGGATTTGATCAATAGGATGATCTTTAACTAATCTTAGCTCAGTATTGACTGGACTAGATGAAGAGTTAAGTTTCTCAATTATATTGACTTCATCATCTTCTGAACTAGATGGAGATGTGTTCAGGTGATCATCAATTACCATATTTATGGATTCTGAATTACACTTGTTCTCTTATTAAGAACACGATATGCTCTACTATTCAGAGCACAACCTAAAATATCCCTTCATCACTTTTGGCTTCAAACTTCCCTAAGTTTTCACAATCACATAAGAAGAAGCACTTACTTCTAAAAATTCGAAAGTATTTAACAGTAGGTTTCTTATTAAACCACAATTCATAAGATATTTTATCTTTAGATTTTCTGATGTACACATGGTTTATAATATAGCACACAGTATTTACAGCTTCAGCCCACAAATTTTTGGGTAACTTCATGCTATTTAACATAACATTGGTCATCTCTTGTAGCACTCTATTTTTTCTTTTAACAACCTCATTTTGTTGAGGTGTTTTAGGAGCTGAAAACTCATGCTATATACCATGATTGGTACAGAATTTCTCAAAATTGCTATTTTCGAATTCCGACCCATGATCACTTCTGATCTTGATAACATTCAATTCTTTTTCTGTATGAATTCGTTTCAAAATATTTTTAACTTTATCGAGAGTATCAGGTTTTTCTCTCATGAATGCTACCCAAGTAAATCTGGTAAAGTCATCAATAATCACCAGAAACTACTTTTTACCACCTCCACTCTCCGTCCTGGTTGGTCCGACAGGATCCATATGGAGAAGTTCAAGGGGTTTGGATGTGACAGAGGAGTTCACTTTCTTGTGATTACTCCTTGTTTGTTTGTCAATTTGTTATGCACCACATATTTTATCCATTTTCTTTCATTTGGGTAGACCTCTAATCAGATCGATTTTGCTCAATTTATGTAGATTTCGGTAGTTAACTTGTCCAAGGCGCTTGTGCTATAATTCAATTTCATCAGTTTGGACTATGTAACATGAGAATGTAGACGAGCAAGATTCATTAATGATATAACAATTTTCAGACATTTTACGACCATTTAATATCACACAACCTTTCTCATTTGAAATCTTACATCCTTGATTAGTAAATTTAACACTATGTTTGTTATCGTAGATATGAGATATAATTAAAAGATTGTGCTTAAGACCTTCAACATATAAGACATTTTCAAAAGGAGGAAGGTTAGAAATTTGTACGGTACCTTGGCCAATAATTTTGAAGTTGCTTCCATCACCAAAAGTGACTGAGCCATCAATCATTTCTTTGTAGTTGGTGAACATATCTTTGTTACCCATCATGTGTCTTGAACAACCAATATCTAAGTTCCACTTTGAATGGCTAGAAGCCTTGAAGGCAGTGTGGGCAACAAGACAAGTAACTTTAGGAACCCATTTCATTGTTGTTTTAGGTTTTGTAATACTTTTAGTTTTCCTTGCCTTAATAGAATTGAAATTTCTTTGCTTATCAACTCTAATATTAGAGTTAGATTTGAGAAGCTCCTTGAGTAAGTGCACAATCTTTTCAGCTAAGGGGTTAGAAATTTATTTTCGAAAGCTGAAGTTATTTGGATTGACTTTAGATGCTTGAAAATGTTTTGAATTTTTAAAGTTGTTTTGATAATTATTTTTCAAGCTTTTTCTTTTTGAGTTTGAGGATTTTCCTTTAACAAATATAGGAGATACATTCTTATGTTTCATAGGTGTATCATTGATATAACCCAGACCCATTTTATCACCACATTTTATGGATGCGGTTAATAAATTTTTAAGCTTAGGGTCTCCATGGGCATACCTCCAAGTATCCTTAGAACTCAATATGGAAGAAACTTCAAGCTTTAGTTTCTCATTTTCTGTTATGAGTTTTTCAAGTTTAGAAGTTTTGAAACTTAAATCACATTTAGCTTTTTCATAACAGTCAGAAAGATGAGATTTTTCCAAAATAGAATTTTCAAGTTCTTGTTTTAATTTAAAAAAAAATTCTTTTTGAAGTTTTAACTTTGACAGCAATCTTACAACTTTCCCTGTATGGGGCATTATAAGCATTCTGAAGATCTTTTTCATTTTCATTTTTAGGGTCATTCCTGAGATTCTCCTAATCAGATGAATTGCAACTATCTGAGGAGGTGACTCTGGCTATAGTCATTAGAGCCTTTACTTCATTTGAAATTTCTTGTTCTGATTCATCCAACTCATAAGAAGCTTCAAAGCTAGATGATTCATCCCAAATGGCTAACATGCCTTTTCTTTTTGGCTTATCCCTTTTTGGACACTTATTTGCCAAATGCCCATATTCATGGCAGTTGAAACACTTACTATCTTTTAGAGATTTCTAATTTTTAGATTTTCCCTTTCTCTTCTCAAAGAGTTTTTGAAAATCTACTCTTTTCTTACTTTTAAAAATCTTTTTTAACAAGTAAAGCCATATCATCCTCTGAGTTTTGAAAATTAGAATCGGTAGATGATTTATCAGATATAGACTTACCTTTGGGAGCTTTAAATTTTAAATCATAGGTTTGAAGTGAACCATCTAACTCCTCAACCTTCATTTGATATGTGTCTCTTAGTTCCTGAATGACAGTAACTTTGAAATTAAACCTCTCAAGAAGTGATTGTAATATTTTAGCACAGACTTTGCTTTCTAGGATCCCATCTCCTAGACCCTACATAGAATTGACTATGTCATTTAGTTTCGTATAGAAGTCTATGAAAGACTCATTTTCTTCCATACGAATTTCCTTAAACTTAGTAGTGAGGATCTGTACTTTAGACTTTTTGTCAATAGTCGTTCCTTCGTGTGTCATTTCAAGAATGTCTCAGGCTTGTTTCGTTATATCACATGAAATGATTCTTTTGAATTCATCAAGTGATAGAGCACATGTAATTGCATTTATAGCCTTAGCATTCACACTGCTTTCATTTTTCTGAGGTGTGGTCCATAAATAGTAAGGTGATTCTTTAATGGACTTGGTTTCATCACTGCCTAGAACCTCAGACCTAGGTGGTTTCCATTTAGTTACCGTGGCTTGTCACACGCTTTCATCAACGAATTTCAAGAAAATCCTCATTCTGGCTTTCCAATAAGCATAGTTTGAGCAATCAAAGGATGGAGGCCTAGTAATAAATAAGCTATCAAATTTTGACATAATGAAAGCTCTATATCGATAAGCTCAAGGAAATTAATCCAAGAATTGAGAAACTTAGCTCTAATACCACTTGAAAAGGAGAGCTCTCAGTCCTGGGGGGGGGGGGGGGGTTGAATATGACTATGCCAAAATAAAAATTTGTTGAACAGAAATAATAAATATAACTGAATCAAACTAATATCTCAATTGTAATAGTATTGAGAAATTGATTCAAACCTAGTTCAAAGGACAACCTTACACCAAAAATAAATGTTTATGGTAGAACAACCTAATTTCTTGAACTTAGTAAGAATGAAGATCATAAACTAAAACAAGAGGCAAATAAAGTAAGTTATCTATTGCAACCATTCACCACATGTACATGAAAAGAAAGATTATAAACATTCAGCACACATCCATCACATACATCATCATCCACCTCAAACACCAAGATATATAGTGGTTCTGTGTGTACACCAACTATTCTCAAATAGCCACACCTACTCCACTTCCAATAATCACAACCCATATGATATTGGTGTTCAATATAAAATAAGGTTTTCTCAGGTTCAGCTTAAAACTTATACAATTATGTTTTCAAATGGGCTATCACAATCACAAAACCCACACACTGAGATTTTCTGGCTATCTTAGTCAAAACCACAATAGAGATTTTCCTAGATATCTCAAATAAACCAAATATCAAATAAACAAAATACTTATCTTTTTCTTTGAAGACGTTGCTTGATGTAGCCCGTAGAATCGCTTTCCTTGATGTGTAGATTTTCAATGTCCAACAAATATAATCAAAGATTCTAGGTTCTAAATAGATTTTAAATTATCTCAAACCTTGGGCTACTTGTTTGAATTCCTTGGATCTCAAAAGGTAGAGTAAGAACTCCATTTAAAAGAAAATCAGATTCACAACAATGAGATCAAGGAGTTACAAAAATAAATAAACTAATAAAGAATCTTAAATTACCGGACTATAGCTTGATAATGACAAGGACTGTTCACAACCCCAAGTATAGGGTCGCGATGCAGTAATAATCTCGGTGAGACCGAGGTCGAATCCATAGGGACTGAACTTGTGTGTTTTCTAAAAGTAACTAGAAGTAGAACTAAAAGAAGATGTAAACCTAATTCTGAAATATTTGAGAAAGTAATTGTGATAAAAGTAATTTAAAATAATGAAATTAAAGGTGGTAACAAGGGTGCCAAGGATTCACTTGTAGCAATTGGGAAGCTATCTTGCATGATTTAAGGACACAACTGAAATCAGAGTCCTATCTTATCCAGTTGGATAGAAGAGATTTGTCAGATCTCTAAACTTCTCATGGATTTAATCATCAATGGATGAGAGTGGTCAGGTTTTGGAAGTGATTCCGTCACCTAACCACGCCCAAGAGACAAGGCAAACAACAATAATTTACCAAACCCACAACCAGTCATAAGAGAATTGTGAAAGTTAGGGAGGATTCCATCACCCTACTATGCTCATAGGACGATGGTGAATAACAAGATTTCCTAATTTTACAATCTCAATTTAGGAAAAGAGAATATCTCAAGCTATTGCAGATCTATTGTAATTTGAGTCACAACAAACCATTAAAAACTAAAAATATTGCTTCATAATCAAACTAGAATCCAAGAGAGTTTAACAAACCATGAATCAAAACAAAGCAAACATCCCAATCATGCTACAAGCTTCACCTCTTAACACTAGCTAAGAGGTTTAGCCAACCATAGATATGATTGAACTAAAAACTCTTAAACAAAACAAAAAGATCAACTAAAGAGGAAAAATAAGAACTCCTGGATGGCAGCTCTACCTTTTTTCTCCACTCCTCAAACCCTAGAAGATGCTTAGGGATGCCCTAGGGACCCTTATTTATAGTTTTAGGCCTTAGACTTTCTCACCAAGTTGGAATTTTTAAAAAATTGCCTCAAATTTATGCAGTACACGTAACTTTTGCGTCCTCGACTGGTCGTGGGCCATCCTCGGCCGGTCATGGGACACCCTTGACTGGTCGAGCAGGGCAAAAATTTAGTTGTTTTACTCGCTGGAGTTTGAGTCAAGGCACCTCGACTGTTCGAGCTTCTACTAGTCGAGCGGTGTCCAAGACTGGTTGAGTAGAGGCCAGGACTGGTTGAGGATTACGCAATTTCACTTTAAAACTCTGATTTTCTTCATTCTTGACTTGATTTTCTTGGATCTTCAGTGTGTGCATTCTTCATTCTTGATTTCATCAGATCTAATCTTGGCTTTGGTGATTCTTGAGCGTTAAATCCATGCTTTTAATATCCTTTTCAATCCAAGCTCTTAAATTTATCTTGCAACACAAACATGATTAAAATAGAACATTAAGCATTATCATGTTCATAAAACCAAGTAATAAATAGGGTCCAATATGAAATATTTGACCCTCAACAGGGACTTTTCTCTCAAGGTGGAAGCTTTCTGTGGCTTTTCTTGAATGATTTAGAATGAGAAAAGACCTCTTTTTATAGGCTGAAAATAGGTTCCTTCGACTGGTCTAAAGTCTCCTTCGACTGGTCTAAGGTTCAACTAAATTTCAAAATTTCTAGCACGATTGGATAAAACTAACCTATGACTGGTCGAGCATGCCCCACGACTGGTCGTGGGACCCACAAAAATGTTACTAGACTTTGAGTCGAGTGGTCCACGACTAGTCGAGCCAGTGTCCACGACTGGTCAAGAAGGGTGCTTGACTGGTCGTGGCTCTACTAGAAAAACTCAAATTTTGAATTTGAAACTAGGACTGGTCGAAGCAATTCCTGGACTGGTCGAACCAAGGCCTGGACTAGTCGAACATATGCTAGGACTAGTCGAATTTAAGCCTATTCAAGTATAATAACCCATAAATAATATGCATAAGAAATGACCTAAACCTAGGGTCTTTCTAGGGTCATATATACCTGAAAGATTAGACATTGAACTTAAATCTTCACTAGCTTCAGATCTTCTATTTGAAGCAGATTTAGTAGCTTGATCATGACGTAGAGTTTGATCTTGAAGTACACTTGATCTTCATGTCTTGCACTTACCAACTTCATGTGGTCTTGCACTTTCAAACTTTATGTGATCTTGAAGGTGAACTTTCTATCATACTTGAGCTTGAAGGTGAACTTTCTATCATATGAACAAGTCATACTTTGAATTGTTTTGTCTCATCAAAATTTGACAACAAAGGGTGTTATATACATCATAGCACTTACAAGGATCGCTCTGACAAATCTCCACCCTTGCCCTAGCTCTCCCTTCAATCTAGGGTGATGATTCCATTTCTAAAGAACCCTTCTTAATATTGAAAATCTATCCATTGACCTCAAAGTTATGCGTATGTGTAATAAACTTATGAAGTTTCTCAGTTGACCGTGACAAGGCTCACTCGATTGAACACTGTCTTGCATAGGGTTGTTTCATCTAATAAGTCATAGTTGACTGTAAAATTCTACAGTTGACTATGAAGGTCTGTTTATAATTTATAGAAAGTTAGCTTGACTGTGGAAATTTATGGTCGACTCTAGAATTGTAGGACTTATTTCTTATGTCCCTATAGTTATAGGATTTCATTTTCTTGGCCCTAAAATCTTAGGATTTCTTTTTCTTAATTTCTTAACTTGTTTTCAAGCATCATTTGACTTATTCTTAATCTCCCTTGGTCCACATGTACGAATATGCTTGATCATCACCACTTGAGCTTTCAAATCTTTAATTACTTCACTCTTGATCCTCTTTGTGCTTTAAATCTTCACCTTTAACTCAAATTCTCTCGGACCTTCTAATCTTTCCTGTACATGGAAAACACATCTAATTAGTCCAATTTATCATGAATTAACATGGGAAGGTATTACAAAATAAGGGTTAAATATGCGATATTTAGCACTCAACACACATCTCGGCTAGCATTTTTCTTGTCCTAAGCAAAATATTCAAAAGAATTTAGAAATCTAAGATCAAATTCTTTTTAAAGGAGCCAATTCCATATACTCATATATCTTAACTTCATCCAAACAACTGAATAATATGACGTAAAGCTTTTCGAAGTATCAGTCTAGATCCTAGCATATTCAGTAACAATCCATCATTGAGTTCAAGTCACTAATTGACCAATAAAAACTCCTTAAACATTGAAAACCACGACGTTAGGTGAAATTTAATTTTTTATAACTAAAATTCTAGTTTTCTACATTCATAGTAACTTTGATAACCAAAAGAGTGGCCAGATCAACCAAAGTCACTAATTCCCAACCTTGCTATTATTCAATAGAAATTTAGGCTTTTTAGTTTTTTTCATCGACAGATTTCACACTATTTTCCATCTTTTCTTTTCTTCTTTTTTAACTCTTTTATGAATTTTTCTTTTTCAATGGTTGCCCTTTTCAATATTCTTATTTTTTTTTAGCTGGTTACTTCAAACATTCTTTTATTATTTTTTAAAAAAGTCAATGAACAAAGTAAACAAAGCTCTCCAGGCTTGGTTACTAGCACTCTAGATAATCATCAAGTCAACACTATAGTATCAAACTTCATCCAAGCAATGAAATCAAATTGTGAATTGTGAAATCATGGTTCAACAATGTTTAAAACATCCATCAGAAAATTAATGAAACAAGGTCAGATTTTTACAAACATCATAATTTCTAGACTTCAATTTTCACATCACTAAGTGTCTTCTCATTCCAATCATTCACAATCTTTCAATTCGACATGAATACACAGGATTACTCTTTTTTAAAAATTCAAATTTTTAACAACAAATAAAAAAGCTATACTTTTCAACACAAATCGAAGAATTTTCAAAGGAACCCCTCCCCCAACCTAATTGATGCATTGTCCTCAATATTAGAAAGATATGCAATGAAAGCAACATGAGAACAATCAAATTGTAACAAGTAGATGGTAGAAAGTACCTAAAATGACAAATACATGAGTTCTTAAATTTCTAGGAATCAGTGTAAATAAAATAGAAACTAACTAAACTAGATAATCTAATCAAAGCAACTAATCCTATGAAAGCAATAAAAAATTATTCTAAAAGATCTCCATCAAACTACAAGGTAATCTAGAGGTACAGACTCCTCTGGGACCACTTCCATCACCGGTATATCATTCGGTATCTAGCACATTTATGCCACAATAATCCAAAATTTCAACTATTAGCATAATTATTAGGAGCATTCACGTATTAGGGATTTCAAACTTTTTTTCATTGGGTTCCATCTCCATCCCTTCAAATTGTGTAGGGCAAAATAAATCCTCAACCACTACACTTTCAGAACTCAGCATCTCTCCAGGCAGATCAAGTATCAAACTATTAAATTCCTACACAACAAAAGTCTCGAAGTTAGAATTTGATGTCTCTTCCATTAAAACATCATTTTTTTTTTAAATTTCAGAAATTAGCTCTCTTAAGGCGTTGACAATATTTAAGATCATCTCATACTTACAATTAGCAAAACGAACCAAATAAACTTCTAATGGGTCAAAGCAAAGATTGGAAATGAGGTCCTCTTCTACAATTGTGTCGGTTATATTTACCTCTTGGATGTCCTCAACATCCCCTTGTTATTTAGCCATATTGAATATGTGAGACCCTATCGTAGCCCGTACCGTTCCATATGCCTCCATGGTCCTCCCGGTTGAATTTCGACGACCCGCGATTTGTTATCGGTATTTGCGCATGATCCTAAGTCATGTCTCATATTTCAGAGTCGACTCGACCTGAGACTTGTACCTTTGTGACCGCGCCGTCGCTGCAGTTCCAACGCCGCATAGTACGGACCTAGGCGATACCCAGGCCAAGAGATGTGGGCCCGTGTTTAGTTCGAGGAAAACGCTGCGCTTTGTAAAACCCAAGAGAAATGTCTCATCAATTAATCCCATCAATCACCCCACATGCCAAGTACAATACCCATCCCCAAGCAACCCCAAAGTCAAACAACCCATACCCCTCAAGTCAAGTTTACCCATCACACCCATCCCTCTCCCTTACAATCTCTCTCTCTCTCTCTCTCTCTCTCTCTCTCCCTTCCCTGTTCGTGGCCCACCTGATGTATGAGTTTACCCATGCTGTCCACAAGTGGTACAGCCTTGCCGTCCATTAAGTAGGGCCCACACTGCTGACCTTCCAGCAGCACCATTGCTGCTCCTTTTTGGACAGGCCCTAGATGAAGGGAAAGTATAAATATCTGCTTCATCTTTGATTAAGGTGGCCCACCTACATGGATCCCACCTTGATGTACGTGTGCAGTATCCACACCATCCACCTGGAGAGATCATCTTAGGGTGTGGGTCCACCAGTTGGACAGGCCCAGCAGCAGAAATCTGCCTAGGCACTGGTCCACCTTGATGCATCTGTTCTATCCTCACCTCACGGCCCTCCTGACGGGTGGATACGTGGGGATGGCCCACTTTCTGAATGACCCTCTTCCAGTGGGACCCACTGAGATATACGGGTTTTATCCATACAGTCTGCAGGACTAACCCAAGGTGCAGACAGGCCCAATTTCCTGCTGGACTGGCGTCCAGCAGGGCCTGCTGGGATTATATGTTTCATCCACGCCATTCATCCTTTTGTGGCCCATCTAGACGATCCCACCCTTCTGGTGGACCGTCTTCAGGTGGGGCCCACCATGTATATGTACTTTATCCATGCTGCCCTCCCAACAGAGCCACCTTGCTATCCCTTTGGGGTAGGCTCTGTTTCTAGGGAAACCACAAATATCACCTTGATTCCAGTGGAGTGGCCTACCCACATGGACCCCACCTTATTATATGTGTTGTATCCACCATTCAGCAACATGGGACGCACCATGGTGTGTTTTCATCCTGACCGTTCAGTCATGGGATGTCCAACAGCAGGGACTGCGGGACTGTATGTAGGGAAAACACTAATATTAGCTTGGCCGTGGGACCCACTGCATGTATTTTATCCACCGTCCAACAATGGGACGGTGGGATTCACCTTCATATATGTATTTTATCTACAGCATTCACCATCCAGCTGGCGATCAAACAATAAACAGTGGTGATGGGCAACCTGTCGTTGGGTTTTCCCAAGGCTCACCATGATATTCATTTCCCATCCAATGTGTGGAGTAGGTCACGTGTGACCTGGTTGAAGCCACAAGTATCATCTAGTTCATAGCTCCAGTGGACCCCACCGTTACCTGGGATAGTGGAGAATGAATGGCTACCATTGGAGCCTCCCTGGCATCACCGTGATGCAATGTTTTTTGTTTTTAGCTGTCCACCTGTTTTTCCCAGCTTTCTTCAGTGGATCCATTGGGCAATGGGGTCCACATGATGTGTACTTGTAATTCACACTGTCCATCCAATGAAGTAGATTCAAATCTCAGCTGTAAACCACCCTGATGTAAGTGTTTCATCTGCACCACCCATCTGACGAGCAGCACCTAGCTGCCGTTGTACTCGACGTCAGTGAATTCTGGGGTCCCACATGATGTATGTTTTATATCCCAACCATCTGTCCATCGGCCATGTGGGGCCCATCCCACACGTGAAATACGTGTGGGGGTGGGGCCCACCTTAATGTCTGTGTTTTATCACCGTCCACCCTGCATGTGGTCTGGACGCTGGTCATTTAAAATATATATATATATATATATATATATATATATATATATATATATCTGTATGTACGTGGTGGGCCCCATGTGGGACCCATCTGCTGGACAGATTGATTGGTGTACCTCACACCAGCTATATCGCTGGGGTATTAACGTCAGCAAATTCTGTGGGCCCCACTATGGTATGTGTGATATCAGGGCCGTCCATCTATTGGACTGCCAGCAGCCCCACCATGATGGATGTGTTCCATCCAACCGTCCATCCATTTGGCAAGCTCATCGTAAGGCTTGGGATAGAAATGAAGTAGATTTGATGATCAGGTGGACCACACCGCAGAAGATAGTATAAAGTGAATGTCCACCATTGAAAACCCTTTTTGGGGTCACGGAAGTTTGGATCAATATGAATTTTTTTTTCCCTCTTAATCCAGGTCTTTGTGACCTTATGATCAAGTTGGACGGAAGATAAAATGGTGGGCCCCGTGACTTTAAATGGTAAAAATCATTATCTCCACTATTATTTGTGGTATGGTCTAGATAATCATTCAATGTGATCCATTTCTTTTCGGTTAATGCACTAAATGATCTCTGAAAATAGAAGAATGGTGTAGATGGTGCGACCCATATAATGTGACCCACTTGATGTTCATGAGGCCCATTGGTGTGGCCCGTTGATGCGGCCCACTTGATGTTCATGAGGCCCATTAGTGCGGCTCGTTAATGCGGCCTACTTGATGTTCATGAGGTCCATTGGTGCAGCCCGTTGATGCGGCCCACTTGATGTTCATGAGGTCCATTGGTGCGACCCATTGATGAGACCCACTTGGCATAAATAAGGCCCATATGATGAGGCTCGACTTGATGCATTTGAGGCCTATCTAATGTATGTGAGGCCTATGTGATGAGGCCCATTGTGGTGCATTTCAGGGCCAGGCAATGGAGCTCATTGTGTTGTATATTAGGCCCATGTGAGAGGCCCATCGTGATGTATATTAAACTCTTGAGTGAGGCCCATGGTGTTGTATATTAGGCCCTTGTATGAGGCAATGGGTCCACTATATGTTAGGCTTTATGCGGGCCATTCCTTGGAGGCAATGTTGGTTAAATGTCCACATTGTCGAGACCGATTGTTGATGCCGGTTATTGATACCGATTATGAGTATGTGACAGCATAGCATCATGATACATGCCCATACTTATCATCTGCATGTTTGTTATGAGATGTGGTTGACCATTGCATATGTCATTGGGCAAGTTGTTATGAGACTCCCTGATAGGTGGAGATTGTCTCACATGAGCGCACGATATGCGTAGGATGTATGCATAGCTGAATTGTATGACTCATGCATCTTGCATTGCATGTTGTGAGTATTGTACGCCCTAGCAACATTAGGGTCGTGGCCTCCACAAGCATATCGTGGATGGCCAAATGGGACACCAAAAATGTTTGGTTCTAACATACGGGCGCCATAGGTGTCCCTGGGTGAAAATTCTTAAACCTCCGTGGCCAGGAGATGCCCCAACGTCGAGACTGAGTAGATATATATGAGCACATGAGGGCCGTATACCAGTAGGTCACGTTTCCCACTGTGTCGTGGTCGGTTGGGAGGGGGTGTGACTTTACTCGCTTGAGTGAGGGGGCATTATCTAGGTTGAGTTTGACTAGCTTGAGGAATGGGTCTGCTATCGACGAGCCGGGCCCGATATTGGCAGGCAGATAGTGAGGTCTCTTCCACTTACCTAGTTGTGCGCTCGGATAGGGGCGACAAGCTGGCGTAGAGTGTAATAAACCCCGGTGATGATCCCAGAGAGGAACCGTACTGATATGTGGACTTATTGAGTAGGAGTTGCATTCTCATTCATTCATTCATTCACTATCCACTCGGGCTGGTGGCACACAACTATTTATTACGTGTGCCTTTGCAATGGCCAGGATTTCGGTTGGGGCGCGTGACGAACCTGAGATCAGGAGTTTACCACAGTGAGTCTGACTATCCAAATTTAGGTATGAGACTGTTTTGGATAGAAGTCCCTTGTGATGGACCCCATAGCCAGCGATACTACGTACTATCATCCCAACTTTACACTCCAGCTTGGTCATTCCATTCGCACCATATATTAAATTACATCCGCATCATATGGCATTTTAGGTTATTGTGTTTCTGCATTTATATGGTTTAGATACGGCTGACGGTATTCGTGAACTCATCAGGAGTTATATATTGCATTGCATCATCGGCATCTGATATTTGACACTTTATGACTCTTCATTTGCATAGTTGATCTGTATTACGTATTCTGATATCATATGATTCATGATCGTACCAGTATTTCCGATATTGTACGATTATGGCATTATATTGAATACTTGACACTTACCTTGTGCACACACTTACATCACCCTCTAAGCTTTCTGTAAGCTTATGCACGATAGATGCGTGCAGGTAATGTTAGGTTGCAACAGCGTGGAGCTTAGAGCATGTAGCTAACTTCTGGAGCTTTGATTTTGACATATGTATTTTCATTTTTTCATTGTATTCAAATGTTTATATTAATGGATATGTGATGATGATGTTGCCTTTGTGATTTAGATAAACTTGTGGTTATGCTTCTTATGAGTTAAATGTACGTTGAAAAATCCTCCTTATAGGATTCCAGGATCAGAATTTGGCATATGGACATTAGGTGCCGAGAATGGGGTACTATGGAGGCTGTCGACACCATATTCGGTGATCGGGATTCCTGTGAATCCGATTTCTGTGTTTAGGGCGTGACAGAATACATTCAACTCCATTGTCATATTCTCAAAAGAAAGTTTAAGAACTTCATTTCTACAATTGATTTATGACATTTAAAGTAGCTAGGATAGTTGGTCTAGAATAATTGAAATTTGAGTGCTCACATTCATCACCGGTTGTGTATTCAAAATAATAAAATCTACTGAGAAGTAGAATTTATCAATATGGACCAATACGTCCTCAACTACTATAAGGCCCGTATCCTAGTCCGTACCGTTCCTCAGACTCCCGCGATCTTCCCCGTTGAATTCTGGTGACTCGCGACCTGTAGACAACATTTGTGCATACCCCTAGGTCGCATCCAGTAGATCTGAGTCTACTCAACCCGAGACTTGTACCCTAGTGACCACGCTGTTGCTACGGTTCCAACGCCACATCTTGCGCACCGATGCAATACCCAGGCTAGGAGTTGTGGGCCCACGTATATTTAGAGGAAACGCCATGCATTGCAGATCCTGAGAGAATCTCTACCCACCTATCACATCAATCAATCAAGTACACATCCCATCACAACCCATGCTTTCTTTCTCAACTCTCATGTCACTCACACCCATCACTCCATCCCATCTCCCTTACAACCACCCTCTCTCTCTCTCATTCTCTACCCATTCCCCAAGCAACCCAAAGAGAGTGACCATCCAAGCATTCCAATGAGAGAATAGCCAAGTGTGTGGCCCACTTCTTACCCCTAAAACTCTTAATCCATTAACCCTTAAATCTTCATCATCTTCCATTAAAGAAGAAGCCAATGAGCTAAGGAAGCCATAGAACCAAGAAGAAGTGGAATCGGTGGGTGTTTATAGGACTAGATTTGTGATTTTGATGATGGGCCAAGTGGGGCCTACCGATTGATGGTATGGATCTCACTTTGGACCATAGGTGTGGCCGATGGCACACCATGATTCATATGTTTATCCCATGATGGGGCCATTCTCCATGGACCCCATCATGATGTTTATTTTCCTATTATAAAAAGGTCATCTAGACCTTGATCTTGTGGGTGGGAAAGGGATTTCCACCGTTGAATTTTATGATTTGAGAGCCCACATGTGGTGAGACCCATTTGATGTATGTTTTGTAATCCTAGGAGGGCTCATAGCGGCGAAGCCCTCCATCACACGTCTCTCTCTCTCCCTCTCTCTTCCCTGTTTGTGGCCCACCTATGATATATGTATTTTTATCCATGCCGTCCACCAAGTGGGATGTACCAGCTGTCCAACCGAGGCCCACATTGTTGTCCATCTGCTGCCCATTTTGGCAGACCTTATTGAAGGGAAAACCCAAATATTAGCTAGATCTTCTAGCTGGTGGGCCACCATGTGGACCCACCTGATGTATATGTTATATCCAGGCTGTTCATCCATCACGTGGGACGTGGACCCCACCTTGATGAATGCGTTGCATCCACGCCGTTTAGCAACATGGACGTGGGGCCCACCAGATATATGGGTTATATCTCCTCCGTCCAGTGCATGGGATGGTGGGACCCACCAGCTGTATGTGTTTCATCTCCACAACGTCCAACCACGTGGATGGTGGGGGCCTGCCCTGATGAATGGGGCCCACCTATGATGTGCATGTTTCATCCATGATGTCCCACATGTCGTGGGACCCTTGATGTATTTGTTTTAAACCCACACATGTGGGACCCATCGTGATATATGAGTTTTATCCTACACCGTCCATCTACGTGGGACCCACCCTGATATGTGTTTTATCCACCGTCCATCTGTGGACGGTAGGACCCACCTGTTGTATCTGTTCTATCCACATCATCCAGCTGGGACGATATGGCCCACGTGATGTGTGTTGTAAATCCGCACTGTCCAGCCATGGATGGTGGGACTCACATGATATATGTGTTTCATATCCACGCCATCCATCCGTTTTGCTAGACGCGGGTCTCACCTGCTGTACGTGCAGGGTCCACCTGCTGTGCATGCAGGGCCCACCTACGGTACGAGCTGGGCCCTTCTACACTGTTCAGGCCTACCTTGATGGGTGTTGTAAGCACACTGTCCATCCTGATATGAGGCCCATAGGGCTGGCCTGTGAGGCCTTCCTTGATGTGTATGTTGTATAGGCTGCCCATCTGTTTTTCCTGGATCATAGGCTTCCCCATATGACCCACTATGATATGTATGTGTCACACACACCATCCTCCCATTGTGCTTAGATCATGGGCTATTTTATGAGGCCCAATATAATGTATGTGAGGCCAGATGTGATGTATGTAAGGCCCCTTTGTGATGTATGTGAGGCCCTTGTGTGAGGTCCATTGTGATGAATATGAGGACCTTGAGTGAGGCCCATTGTGATGTGTATGAGGGCCTATGTGACGAGGCCTAATTGCGATATGTGATTTCACCATGATAAATGTTTATGATGCCATCCATTTTTCCTAGTTAGTATAAAGATCATGGGCCCCATCATAGGATAGGTCCTAAATGGGCCATGCCTTGGAAGCAATGATGGTTAAATGTCCACATTGTAAGGGTAATGGTGGTTAAATGTCCATATTGTAATCTCCATAAGGCCCATTATTAGGCCCATTCTCATCTCCTCTTATTGGGCTATCCCAAATCTTTGGGCCCCCATTGACATTAGCATGATCCACCTCATTGGGCTTACCGCAAACCGTTGGGCCCCCATTATTGTTGATGCTTCCATTATGCCTTGTAGATTATTCAAGTTATTAGGCCCACCTTATGTTTATCGGGCCCTTAGGAAACCGAAAATGCTACGTGATGGAATGGGTGAGGAAGCTCACGCCTCGTTCTTAGGACCATTTTTGACTTGAGTAGGCCATCTAGGCCCATCCTTGTTATAAGGAGAATACATCATCACTGTAAACGAAAGGATCCATGATATCAGATTCGGTGTATCCACCGTTAAAGACTGATCGTGATATTTTGGTCTATATACACCGTCCTTTTATGGGCCCCGTCATGTATTTGTGTCATGCCCCAAACCCGAAAATCGGATTCACAGGAATACCGATCGCCGAATCTGGTGTTGACAGCCTCCGTAGTACCCCATTCTCGGCTCCTAACATTCACACGCCAGATTCGAATCCTAGGATCCTACAAGGAGGATTTTTTTTTTTTGTACATTTTGTAAGTGCCATAGTTTATAGCCCTTTGTGTTGTCAAATTTGTGGTGCCAAAGACACTGTTATTAACCTTGCATCTGTGAAGAACAATGCTCTACTCAAGATCAACTTAGTTTGACAAGCGCTGTTCACAAGTCAAGAATCTCATGAAGCTTTCAAGTTCAATCTCAAGATCTCAAAGAGCTCTCAAGTTTAAACGACATCAAGTGTTCAAGCTCCAAGGTCACTCGTCTCTAAAGTTTCAATGCCCTTACTTCAGTATTGAGGTATGACTGACCTTAGGTTGACCTTTAGAGTAGGCCATTTTGGATACATAATTCATATGTTTTATATAAGTGAGTTTGGTCTGTTCAAAGACTAGTCCTGGACTTTGTTCGACTAGTCCTAGCACTGCTTCGACCTGTCTAAACATTTCCTGGATCAGTCGTAAGTTTGTTACAAAAATCAGAAATTTTCTGTTAGGCTTCGACTAGTCCTGGGGACTGTTCGACCAGTCGTAGGAATAGTATCGACTTCATCTTTTACCAGTCGTAGACCTACGACTCAAAGAACAACGTTGAAATTTGACCACCTACAACCAGTCGAAGGAGATCGACGACCAGTCGTGAAATTGCCAAATCTTATCGCGCCCGAATTTTTAAATATCTGTTGGTTCTATGACCAGTCGTAGAAGTCCTTAGACCAGTCGAAGATGTGATTTGTTCACCTATAAATAGAGCACGAATCTTAGAATAAATCAAGCAATTCAAGTTAATTTAATTCGGCCTTCTGAGAGATAAGTCAGTGCTCCATTTAAGCTAAGTGTGCATATTTAATATTCTTTTTCTTTAGCTTTGTTAATTGATTTTGTTTCTTGAATTCCAATTCAATCTGAAAAGAGGAATTGCTGTTTTCCTTTTTCTGGAATCAAAATCAATTTGAGCTAGCCCTTTTGTTTTAATTTAAAATCTATTAGAACCTAGAACCATTATAAAGTGATTATTGGACATTGAACTTTGACATTCAAATCTCTACTCCGACTTGGTTCTTCTGGGCTGCTACAATGAAGGAGAATATCAGGTATTTTACAATGTGTGTAATTTACATTGTTTGGTTTTATTTGAGGTTAAGCTAGAAAAATCTCACAGTTGTTGGTTATCTGAGGAGAGCCAGAAAATTCAGAAGTGAGGGTTTTTGAATTGTGTAAGCTCTTTGAAAAAGACACAATTGTGAAAGTTTTGGGTGAACCTGTGAAAACCTATTTGATAGTGAACGCTAATATCCCCTGTGTGAGGATATTAGGAGTGGAGTAGCATTCTGTGTGGCTGTTGTTTAACAGTTGGTGAACACACAGGCGAACCACTATAATTCTTTGTGTTGTGGATATGTGATTTATATTTCCTATCTTTTATCATTAAGAATTGTGGAATGTATGTGTGAATGTGAATGTTGTAAATTTTATATTTCAAGCACAATGGGGAATGTTGTAATAATTTAGATTTATATTTCAACATTATATTTTTGCTATCTCTTTATTACGTTGAGCTTCAGTTTCTCTATTTGTTCTAGAAATAAGGTTGTCCTACCATAAACTTTGGTTTTTGGTGTAAGGTTGTCCTTAGAACAATTTTTGTTTCTATTTCTCTATTTTAGGTTGCTTTCCATTCCTATACTGTGATTAGTGTATAGTGCTATCTATTCTTTGGTTCATATTCTGCTGTATTTATTTTTAATTTGGCATAGTCCCATTAAGCCCCCCTCTAGGACATATAGCTTGGCCATTTCAAGTGGTATCAGAGCCTAATAGCTCGCTCTTATTACTTTTTATTTGGATTTAATTCCTGAGCTAACGATCTATGCTATATATAAGATGTCAAATTTTGATAGCCTATCAGTCACTAGGCCTCCATCCTTTGATGGCTCCAATTATGCCTGTTGGAGAGCCAGGATGAGGATCTTCCTCAAATCAATGGATAAGAGTGTGTGGCAAGACACAGTGACTGAATGGAACCCACCTACCACTGAAGTGACTGGTATTGATGGTTCAAAATCAATGAGAGTAACACCATATTTCTCATGGACCACCCTTCAGAAAAATGAGAGTAGTGCCAATGCAAAAGTACTAAATGCAATCACTTGCGCACTATCACCAGATGAGCTCAAAAGAATCATATCCTGATACTGCAAAGCAAGCCTAGGATATATTAGAAATGACACACGAGGGTACTACAATTGTAAAAAAATCTAAAGTCCAACTCCTCACAACCAAATTTAAAGAAATCATATGGAGGAAAATGAAATGTTTATGGACTTTTACACTAGATTAAATGACATTGTGAACTCAATGTGGGCTCTTGGCGATAAAATCCCAGAAAGTAAAGTGTGTGCCAAGATACTATGCTCACTTCCCGAACGGTTCAACTCTAAGGTAACCGCAATCCAGGAACTTCGTGATACGGATAATATGAGGGTAGAAGAACTAGTTGGTTCTTTACAAACCTATGAGTTAAACTTTAAAGCTCCTAAAAGTAAATCCATTGCTCTCAAATCTTCTAAAGGTATTTCTCAAGAAAACTTGGATTTAGAAAATTCTGAATACGATATGGCTCTTTTAGCAAAGAAATTTTACAAGATTTTCAAAAGCAAGAAAAGGGTAGATTTTCAAAAATCAAATGATAAGAAAAGATCTAAACCTAGATCTAAAAGTTGGAAGTCTTTGAAAGATAGTCAATGTTACAACTGCCAAGAGTATGGGCACTTAGCAAACAAATGTCCTAAAAAGGACAAAACAAAAAGAAAGGGAATGTTAGCTACTTGGGATGAATCATTTGATTCTGAAGCTTCTTCTGAATTAGAAGATTCTGAAACCGAGTCGGGCAGTGAAGTTAAAGCCCTTATGACTCTAGCCAAATTCATTTTTTCAGATCATGATGATTCAACTAGCAAAGAAAATCTGAATAGTGATTATGAAAATGAAGATGATCTTCAAGATGCTTACAATGCCCTATACAAGGAAAGTTGTAAAATTGCTGTCAAACTTAAACTTCAAAAAGAAAAGTTTTCTAAACTCAAAAAATGTCTTGAATCACTTGTTTTAAAAAAATCCCAAATTTCAGATTGTTTTGAAAAATCAAAATGTGATTTAGAAGTCAAAACCTCGCTGATTGAAAATCTGAAATCTGAAAATGAGATACTTAAAAATGAAGTATCTTCTCTTTTGAGTTTAAAGGATACATGAAGGTATGCCCAAGGAGATCCAAAGTTAGAAAAACTATTATCCGGATCAAGAAAAAGTGGCGAACGATCCGGATTGGGCTATGATAAGAATATACCTCCTAATCAAAAGTATACTCCTCCCAAGTTTGTGAAAGGAGAGTCCTCAAACTCAAAAGAGAAAAGTACTTATCAAGGTTTTTCTAAAAATATAAAAACTTTTCAAAAACCTAAAAGCAGCCATGTCAACTTTAAAAATTAGAATCGAAACTCTCTTGTTGAAAACATAGTAGATTTACTCAAGGAGCTCTTAAAATCTAACTCAGTAGGTCATTCTTACAACATTAGTCAGAAGAAGACCAACTATACTCCTAAACCCAAAACAGTTCTGAAATGGGTTCCTAAAGTTGCCTGCTTGGTTGCTCATACCGCTTTCAAAGCTACAAGCCATTCAAAGTGCTACCTAGACAGTGGATGCTCAAGGCATATGACTGGTGATAAAGGTTTATTCACCGGTCTCAAAGACATGACTGATGGTTCAGTCACATTTGGTGATGGCAGCAACTGCAAGATTATGGGGCAAGGTACTGTTTGACTCTATAACCTTCCTTTGTTTAAAAATATTTTATATGTTGAAGGTCTAAAACATAACTTGCTTAGCATATCTCAAATATGCGACAATAACCATAGTGTACGGTTTTCTAATCAAAGCTGTGAGATTCTAAAGAACAAGGGTTCAGTAATACTAACTGGACGTAGAACGTCTGAAAACTGCTATATTGTTAGCGAATTCAGCTCATCTAATCAATCATGTTACATGGTCCATACAGACGAGACTGACTTATGGCACAAACGTCTTGGACATGTACACTACTGAAATTTACATAAATTGAGTAAATGAGAACTTATAAGAGGTCTACCCAAACTACAAAAATAAGATAAAATATGTGGTGAATGCCAGATTGGCAAACAAACATGGAACTCACACAAAAAAATGAATTCCAATAACAAATCAAGTCCACTCGAGCTTCTCCATATGGACTTAGTAGGACCTACCAGGACAGAAAGTCGAGGTGGCAAAAGATATATTTTGGTAATAGTAGATGACTTTACCAGATATACATGACTTATCTTCTTAAGGGACAAACCAAAAACCCTTGAAGAAGTAAAAAAGGTTCTCAAAAGGATTCAAACTGAAAAAGGTTCTCAAGTCAGTAAGATTCGTAGTGATCATGGATCTGAATTTGAGAATAGCGGTTTTGAGAAGTTCTGTAGCGACCAGGGAATATTACATGAATTTTCAGCGCCTAAAACTCCACAACAAAATGGTATAGTTGAAAGGAAAAATAGAGTGTGTCAAGAAATGGCTAATGTCATGTTGAATAGTATGAAGCTCTCTAAGAATCTTTGGGCTGAAGCAGTCAATACAGCTTGCTATATTATTAACCGAGTTTACACTAGTAAATGTAATAATAAAACGGCTTACGAAATGTGGTTCAATAAAAAGCCTACTGTCAAATACTTTTGAGTTTTTGGCAGCAAGTGCTATATTTTACAAGATCGTGAAAATCTGGGAAAGTTTGATACGAAGAGTGATGAAGGGATCTTTTTAGGATACTCTTTAAACAGTCGAGCTTATAGGGTTCTGAACAAAAGGACTGGTGTGATTCAAGATTCCATCAATGTGGTCATTGATGATCACTTAAGCACACCTGTCTCAAGTTTAGATAATGATGAAGTTCTTGTAATTGATAAACCTGATACTTCATCTAATCAGACTGATTCTGAACTAAGGACTGTTAAAGATCATCCAACCACACAGATTCTTGGAAACCCTCTCACTGGTGTTCGTACCCGTAGACAACTTGAGGATATATGCAATTACGTATGTTTTACATCCCAGATAGAACCATCTAACGTAAAAGAAGCTCTTGCTGATGAAAACTGGATTGTTGTGATGCAAGAAGAACTTAACCAATTTGTGAGAAATGATGTTTAGTATCTCGTACCTAGACCTAAAGATAAACACATCATTGGAACCAAATGGATTTTCAAAAATAAGTCTGACGAACTTGGCAATATAATTAGAAACAAGGCTAGGCTAGTGGTACAAGGTTACACTCAAATTGAAGGTATTGACTATGATGAAACCTTAGCACCAGTAGCACATCTTGAATCAATCAGACTCTTTATATCCATTGCGTGTTTTAGAAAGTTTAAGATTTAACAAATGGATGTGAAAAGTACATTTTTAAAAGGCGATCTGCATGAGGAAGTTTATGTTAAACAACCAATGGGTTTTGAAGACCCCAAAAATACGGATCATGTGTATCATCTTAAAAAGACACTTTACGGTTTAAAACAAGCTCCTAGGGCATGGTACGAGAAACTAACAAAGTTTCTATTAAACCATAATTTTCAAATGGGATGTGTTGATAAAACTCTATTTATTAAAAAACATAAGGATCATATTTTATTAGTACAAATCTATGTTGATGATATCATTTATGGATCTACCTGTACTGACATGACTATTGAGTTTGCAGATTTGATGAAATCTCAGTTTAAATGAGCTTGGTTGGGGAATTGAATTATTTCCTTGGGTTGTAAGTAAAACAAAAACCTGATGGAATGTTCATTTCTCAATCTAAATATGCTATGAACTTGATTAAGAGATTTGGATTTGATAATGGTAAGAACTTTGATACTCCTATGAGTACAACCTTGAAACTCTTAAAAAATTCTGCAGGAAAACATGTGGGTCCGAAATTATATCGGAGTATGATTGGTAGTCTATTGTATTTAACTGCTAGTAGACTAGATATCACTCTAAGTGTTGGTATTTGCGCTAGATATCAGTCTGAACCTAAAGAATCGCACTTGACTGCTGTCAAGCGGATTATACGATATGTCGCAAGTACTGTTAATCTCGGTCTTTGGTATCCACATGAGACTAGTGTTCAATTAGCTGGGTACTCGGATACTAACTGGGCTGGTAATCTTGATGATCGAAAATCAACCAGTGGTGGTTGTTTTTATATCGGAAACTGTTTAGTTTCTTGGTTTAGCAAGAAATAAAGTTCTATATCACTTTCAACAGCTGAAGCTGAATATATCGCAGCTGGTAATGCGTGTACACAGCTTGTTTGGATGAAACGTATGCTAAGTGATTATGGAATTAAACAGGATTCTATGTTATTATATTGTGATAATTCCAGTGCTATAAATATTTCGAAAAATCCAATTCAGCATTCTTGTACTAAGCACATTGATATTAGATTTCATTATATTCGGGAATTAGTTGAAGAAAAGGTTATATCTTTGGAATATATCCCTACCGAGAATCAACGTGCTGATATTTTCACTAAACCGCTTGACAAAAGCAGGTTTAACAAAATGAAATTTGATCTCGGCATGTGCATTTTAAAATGATTAATTATGCCTATTTGTATCATATTGTATATATTTGCTAGTTTAGTTTTCAAATCTTGAAAAATATGTAAAAATTAGATTTTTTTGGCCTGTACTCGACCAGTCGTGAGTATCCACAACCAGTCGTGCTACGACCGGTCATGTATACCCACGACCAGTCGTGAATCGCGTAGATTCACTTAAAATTTGAGGGAAATCACTTTCTTCTTCATTTCAACTTCACTCTCCAACGAGCCGACACACGACTAGTCGAACCCATCTTCCAAAATCTTCAAGGTTAGTGCTCCATTTGCATTTTGCTTATAGATTTGTATCTAGATTGCTTCTATTTCTCTCTTGGAGCTGTCTATTTTGAATTTCGTTGAGATTTGAGGTTTTTTTTTTAAAAACCTGATTTGAGAGAACCCTTTTCTCAATCCTTTACAACTCTCTATATTCTTAAAATCTTTGTTGCATATGGCTTCTAAAGGAAGAAAATCAACGTCTCGTGGTCCGTCTTCCTTTTCCAGATCAGCTCCTATCACTAAGCGCCATCTTAGGGCTCTTGAGGACGATCCATCTTATGTTCGGGATATAAGATTGTGTAATGTTATTGTTGAACATCCAGTAGATATTAATCATGTTGCTCCATTTGATATTTTTCCTATGCTCTAATTTATAGGTTAGAATAACTTATTGCTTTGGGGTGGGCCAGCATACCGGTCCATTACTCAATCCATGTTTGCATGCATATGTGCTTTCTCACTGGAAAATTTAACTTTTTCTATCTCCACAAGAGAAGGGCTATTTGAAGTTAATTATCATTTGATTTCAGCCCTTATGGATATTCCAATGAATGATGAGGGTATTCCCATCCATACTTTATCTGATAAACCCTCTATTGTTGAAAAACTTATGCTGACTAAGGACTTATGCAATTTGGATGTACAATGGATGCATAAAAGGAATGCGCTTCCTTCAAAATATCTGTTACCCAAATACAGAATTCTTCACAAAATCTTTGTGTCTAATTTGTATCCTCGGTCGGGTAATAAATCTGAATTGACGTCCTTCAGGGTTTGTATTCTTCATTCTGTTGTCAGTGGTGTTAGCATGTGTTTACCATCCTTGATTTGTCACTTCATCATTCAGTTTCGACTCCATCCTGGTCACAGTGACATTCCATTTGGATATTTGATGACTGTGCTGGCTACACATATGTCAGTTGACATGCCGGTTGGAGAGGCCCCTATCCATCATCTGATATTTAACAATTTCAATATTAATAAGATGAAGCTGGATTTCCTTCCTGGCCAAGGTGATGGTGTTGGCAGTGCTGAAGCTGAACATGAGGAAGACTCTGGTGATCTTCCTCCTGATGATATTAACATGGATGATATTTTTGAAGAGCTTGAGTCCGATTCTACAAATGACCCAGATTATGAGCCTTCTTCATTTGATGCACGTCTGAGTGCATTGGAAGATAAAGTTGAGAATCTATATGTTAAGATGGAAAACATGTCCGTTGCCCATGATTTATAGTTCAATTATATGCGCAGATATCTTAGGCGCTTGAACAAAGGCATGCATCAACTTGATCCTTCCATTCCTGCTCCTTCATCTAGGTCAGATTAGTATTTTTAAGATTACTGGTCTGTAATAACTTAATTTCTCCTAACTAGTTTTGAGTTTGTCACTCTCTTTAACTTAGCTCAGTCTATAAATTATGTGTGTTGCTTATGCTATGTTCTCATATCTTGACTATTCACATCTCATATTTCTCATTGATTATTTCTCCTCAGCCATCTATTTTGTGCTTCCTTTGTCATATTGTGACAAAAAGGGGGAGTATGGATATGTTATAGATATGTATATGTATGGTGTTTTATGAGTATGTTACTCAGGGGGAGTATGAGCAGAGGTGTGCAGAGGTGGACTGTATGTTGATTTTCAAGTCTGCAGGATGCTGGTTGATAACAACCGGTGCATGATTCTTTAATCAGATATAACAACTGGTGCATGATTCTTTAATCAGATATTCTGTGTTATGTAACATATCTTGAAAGTGTGTTTTGTCACTAATTTGAAAAAGGGGGAGATTGTAAGTGCCATAGTTTATAGCCCTTTGTGTTGTCAAATTTGTGGTGCCAAAGACACTGTTATGAACCTTGCATCTGTGAAGAACAATGCTCTACTCAAGATCAACTTAGTTTGACAAGCACTATTCACAAGTCAAGAATCTCATGAAGCTTTCAAGTTCAATCTCAAGATCTTAAAGAGCTCTCAAGTTTAAACGACATCAAGTGTTCAAGCTCCAAGGTCACTCGTCTCTAAAGTTTCAATGCCCTTACTTCAGTATTGAGGTATGATTGACCTTAGGTTGACCTTTAGAGTAGGCCATTTTGGATACATAATTCATATGTTTTATATAAGTGAGTTTGGTCTGTTCTAAGACTAGTCCTGGACTTTGTTCGACTAGTCCTAGCACTGCTTCGACCTGTCTAAACATTTCCTGGATCAGTCGTAAGTTTGTTACAAAAATTAAAAATTTTCTGTTAGGCTTCGACTAGTCCTGGGGACTGTTCGACCAGTCGTAGGAACAGTGTTGATTGCATCTTTGACCAGTCACAGACCTACGACTTAAAGAACAGTATTGAAATTCGGCCACCTACAACCAGTCAAAGGGATCCTACGACTAGTCGAAGGAGACCTACGACCAGTCGTGAAACTGCCAAATCTTATCGCGCCCGAATTTTCAAATATCTGTTGGTTCTACGACCAGTCGTAGAAGTCCTTAGACCAGTCGAAGACGTGATTTGTTCACCTATAAATAGAGCACGAATCTCAGAATAAATCAAGCAATTGAAGTTAATTTAATTCGGCCTTTTGAGAGATAAGTTGGTGCTCCATTTAAGCTAAGTGTGCATATTTAATATTCTCTTTCTTTAGCTTTGTTAATTGATTTTATTTCTTGAATTCCAATCCAATCTGAAAAGAGGAATTGTTGTTTTCCTTTTTCTGGAATCAAAATCAATTTGAGCTAGCCCTTTTATTGTAATTTAAAATCTATTAGAACCTAGAACCATTATAAAGTGAGTATTGGACATTGAACTTTGACATTCAAATCTCTACTCCGACTTGGTTCTTCTGTGCTGCTACAACGAAAGAGAAAATCAGGTATTTTACAATTTGTGTAATTTATATTGTTTGGTTTTATTTGAGGTTAAGCCAGAAAAATCTCAAAGTTGTTGGTTATCTAAGGAGAGCCAGAAAACTCAGAAGTGAGGGTTTTTGAATTGTGTAAGCCCTTTGAAAAAGACACAATTGTGAAGGTTTTGGGTGAACCTGTGAAAACCTATTTGATAGTGAATGTTAATATCCCCTGTGTGAGGATATTAGGAGTGGAGTAGCATTCTGTGTGGCTGTTGTTTAACAGTTGGTGAACACACAGGCGAACCACTATAATTCTTTATGTTGTGGATATGTGATTTATATTTCCTATCTTTTATCATTAAGAATTGTGGAATGTATGTGTGAATATGAATGTTGTAAATTTTACATTTCAAGCACAGTGAGGAATGTTGTAATAATTTAGATTTACATTTCAACATTATATTTTTGCTATCTCTTTATTACGTTGAGCTTCAGTTTCTCTATTTGTTATAGAAATAAGGTTGTCCTACCATAAAGTTTGGTTTTTGGTGTAAGGTTATCCTTAGAACATTTTTTGTTTCTATTTCTCTATTTTAGGTTGTTTTTCATTCCTATATTGTGATTGGTGTATAGTGCTATCTATTCTTTGGTTCATATTCCGCTGTATTTATTTTTAATTTGGCATAGTCCTATTCACCCCCCCCCCTCTAAGACATATAGCTTGGCCATTTCACATTTAACTCGTAATAAGCATAATCACAAGTATACCCAATTTACAAAGACAACATCATCATCACATATCCACTAATATGAATATTTGAATACAATACTAAAAGGGAAATACGTAAATTGAAAGTCAAGTTCCAGAAGACCGCTGCACGCTTCAAGCTCAACATTGTTGCAACCTATCATCATTTGCACGCATCTATCGTGCAATGCTTATAGAAAGCTTAGAGGGTGGTGTAAGTGTGTGTACAAGGTAAGTGCCAAGTATTCAATACAATGCCATCATCATACAATGTCGGAAATACTGGTAATCTATAAAATGTACATTATCGGAATAAGTAGAAAGGCTGACAAGATCATGAATTATCAGAGTAAGAAGGAATACTGACAAGATCATAAATCATAAGATAACAGAGTAAGCAATGTAGAACAACTATGCAAATAAGGAGTCATAAAAAGCCAAATATCAGATGCTGAGGATGCGATGCAATATACAATTCCTGATGAGTTTACGAATAACGTTAACCATATCTAGACCATATAAATGCAGTAACCTAAAATGCTGTATGCTGCAAATGTTATGCAATATGCAGTGCAAATGGAATGACTGTACTGGAGTGTGAAGTCGGGATGATAGTACATAATATCACAGGCTATGGGGTCCATCACAAGGGACTTCTATCCAAACCAGTCCCATACCTAAATTTGGATAGTCAGACTCAATGTGGTAAACTCCTGATCTCAGGTTAGTTGTGCGGCCCAACCAAAATCTTGGCCATTGCAAAGGCACACGTAACAAATAGTTGCGCACCACCAACCCAAGTGGATAGTGAATGAATGAATGCATGAATGAGTATGCAACTCCTGCTCACTAAATCCACATATAAGTACAGTTCATCTCTAGGATCATCATCGGGGTTTAGTACACTCCAAATGGCACTGCCGCTCTCCCAGCCATACAGTACAAGTGAGCGCAAGAAACCTCACTATCCGCCTGGCCAATAGTCTGCCAATACCTATCCGGCACGTCGATAACGGACCCATTCATGAGCTGGTCAAACTCAGCTTAGTATTGCCCCCTACCCTCGGGCGGGTAGGGCCACACCCCCTCCCAAACGACCACGACACAGTGGGAGACGCGGCCTCTTGGTATTCAGCACTCAGACGCTCATGTATCCACTCGGTCTTAATGTCGGGACGTCTCCTGGCCACGGAGGTTTAGGGATTTTCACCCGGGGACTTCTATGGTGCCCGTATGCTAAAACCAAACATTTTCGGTGTCCCATTTGGCCATCCACGATATGCCTGTGGAGGCTACGGCCCTGATGTCACTAGGGCATACAGTAATTATAATGTGAGATGCATGAGTCATACAATCCAGTTATGCATCAATCCTGCACATACCGTGCGCTCATGCGAGATAACCTCCGCCTATCAGGGAGTCTCATAAAAATATGCTCAATGACCTATGCAATGATCAACCACATCTCATAACAAACATGTAGATGATGCGTGTGGGCATGTATCATGATGCTATGCTGTCACATACTCATAATCGGTATCAATAACCGGCATCGACAATCAACCTCAACAATGTGGACATTTAACAGACATTGCCCCCAAGGAATGACCCACATAGATCCTAACATATAGTGGACCCATGACCTCACACAAGGGACAAATAAACAACACCATGGGCCTCACTCAAGAGCCTAATACACATCACGATGGGCCTAACATACATCACAATGGGCTCCATAGCCTAGCCCTCAAATACACCACAATGGGCCTCATACAATCATAATGGGCTGCGTCACATGGGTTTAATACGCATCACATGGGCTACATCACATGGGCCTATATACATCGGATGGGCCATGTCCCATGGGCCCCGAATACATCACAATGGGCCCCAACCCATGGGTCTCAAGTACATCGCAATGGGCCTCTCACATGAGTCCATTATGCATCACATCAAGATAGGCCTTAATTGATGGCCATAGATACGTCACATTGGGCCTCATATACATCAAGTGGCTCGCATCACATGGGCCACATATACATCACAATGGGCTTCTAACACGGACCACATATACATCATAATGGACCTCTAGCACGGGCCTAATATACATCACAAAGGGCTTCATAGCCTTATATACATTACATTAGGCCTCGACAATCTGACTCGGCCAAGATACTTGGCCTTGACAATTAGAATCGGCAAATCAGTCACGTTAATCAGAAGCGGCCGAACAATCGGCCTTGACAAATCAGAATCGGCCTCGATACTCGACCTCGACAATCGGAATCGGCCGAACAAGGCCTAAGGAAATGTCACAATGTGGACATTCGACCACCATTACCCATCAATATGGACATTTAACCGACATCGCTCCCCAAGGAGTGGTCCACATAGAGCTATACGTATAATGGGCCAATGGCCCTACACAAGGGCCTAATATACATCGCTATGGGCCTCACTCATGGGCCACATATGCATCACATTGGGCCACACCCATGGGCCTTGGATACATCATAATGGGCCACATCCCATATGCTTCTCATACATAATGTCGGGCCTTGCCATCTGGGCCGGAAATACATCACAATGGGTCTCAACTCATGGGCCTTAATGCACAATGGGTGGGCCCTATACCTGGGTCTAATATACATTACAGATGGGCCCTGCGCAGGGGCCTCATACACAACAAGCATGGGCCTATCAATGGGCCCTAAGGAGAGTTATAATGCGGATATTTAACCAACATTATTCTTACAATGTGGACGTCAAACCAACATTGCTCCCAAGGCATGGCCCGCCATAAATATCATTACACAAACTATGGTGAAATCACATTCAATAGGCCTCATGTACATCCCATTGGGCCTCGACCTATGGGCCTCAAATACATCAAATGGGCCTCAACCCACGGGCCTTTATACATCATAATGGGCCTAACCCATGGGCCCCAAATATATCACAATGGGCCTCAACCCACAGGCCCTAACACATCACATTGGGCTTTACCAAATGAGCCCTAATACATCACAATGGGTCTCAACCCATGGGCCCCAAATATATCACAATGGGCCTCAACCCACGGGCCCTAACACATCACAATGGGCTTTACCAAATGGGCCTTAATACATCATAATGGGCCTCAACCCATGGGCCCCAAATACATCAAAATGGGCCTCATAAATATCAAGGTGGGCCTCAGCAACAGGCCATAAATACATCAAGGTGGGCCTCCTCAAATGGGCCTTATAAATATCAAGGTGGGCCTCAACAATATGGCACAAATTCATTAAGGTGGGCCTCAACAATAGGCCACAAATTCATTAAGGTGGGCCTCCTCAAATGGGCCTTATGTATATACCAAGGTGATTTCAGTGGTAGACATTTCAATGCTCACATTGCCGTGTGGTCCACTTGATACATAGATTGGTCCACTTGATAAATAGATCTGTCTTATTTCGTTTCAAGCCTTAAAATGAGCTTGCCTGAAAAGGTTGGATGGTTTGGGTGCAACACATGCATCATGGTGGGTCCCATATAGACGGATGGCATGGATGAAACAGGTGGGTCCCATATAAACGGATGGAATGGATGAAACAGGTGGGTCCCATGTAACAGTGGCCAACCACAGTAATTATATAATATATAATATATTATATTATATGTATTATATATACATATATACATATACGTGTGTGTGAAGCCATGTAGTGGCAACGTTCAGCGTCCAGAGATGCTGAACGGCCTGAATGAAAGGAAAAATAAATTTCATTTTAATCCAAAACTTATGTGAAAACCTCAAATGGGTTCCAATGGCAGACATTCAATCCCACTATTTCTTGCCATGTGGTCCACCTGAGCCACGTATATGGCTGAAATTTGGAGGGCCCACTGCCCTAAGAGCCTACAAAATGGACGGCGTGGATATGCAAAACACATCACAGTGGGGCCTGCATATGGGACCGTGCTCCCTGGCTAGTCTGACCGTCCGCCCGCCAGCGCAGCAGCGCCTGCTGTAGCGGCATGCACTCTCTTTTTTTATTAAGGTTTTTCATATGTGGGGCCCGCTTCTGGTGGATCCACTCCACCCATTGGATTCCAGGGCTTAAGACCGTCTAAATGAGCCCAACATGCAGTGTGATTTTGGCGAGTAAAAACATCAAGGTGGGTTTCGAAGGTTAAAACACTGATTCCTATGCTATGGCCGCCAGAACATCGGATCAGCTTCATTTTTCGACTCATCGGCTAAAATGAGCACGGGAATGGAATGGATGGCATGGATTAACAACATGCATCAAGGTGGGGCTTGTATAAGTGGCCCTCTCCAAAACCTTTATATCTAAACTTTTTTTTTTTTTGGTTTGTCAGTACACTCACACAGTTCACGTTTCACTTTGACGTCCAGCGTCCAGGGACGCTGGACGGTTTTGGATACCAAATATCAAGGTGGGCCCTACCTTCAGATGTGTTGTCTAGGTGGACCACCATAGGCACGGATGGTGTGGATAAAACATACACCAAGGTAGGGTCCATCCGAGTGGGCCACACGACCATCTACCACAAAACAAAAATGAAAAGAAAGAGAGAGAGAGAAAGAGAGACACACGTGCGATGGAGGGGCCCCGACACTATGGGCCCTCCGATCCATGCATTCAATCATACATCAAGTGGGTCCCAATACATGTGGGCCCACCAAATCAAAGATCAACGGTGAAGATTCCTCCTCCACCCAAAATGGACGGTCTAGATGACCTCTAGCTATGCAAAGAAAATAAACATCATGATGGGGTCCATGGAGAATGGCCCCATCATGGAACGATCATGTGGATCAAGGTGGGCCATCAGCCACACCTAGGGTCCAAAGTGAGATCCATACCGTCAATCGGTAGGCCTCACTTGGGCCTTCATTAAAAAAAAGAATCTAAGCCTAATAGAGCACCCATTATGACCCAAAGGTCAAGATCTACACAAAAGAAAATCACCCACCTCGAGATTTCTTCTTCCTTCTTCTGCCAATGCATGATAGAGCCCCAAAGAGACAACTTCAACGGTGGAGATGATCCTTAGATGGTGTAGATAAGAGATAGGGAGGTGGGCCACACTAGCTCTCTCATGGGAGTCATGGACGTGGGAGTCTCATAGTTGCTTTAAAAAATGAAGAAAATAAGAGAGAGAGAGGATGGGATGGGTGAGTGAGGTGATGGGTGTACTTGTGTAAGGGAGAGAGTTGACTTTAGGGGAGGGGTGGTTGTACTTGGGGATGGGTGTGAGTGATGGGAGTGATGTGTACTTGATTGATATGATTGATGTGATATTTTCTAGGGATTACAACGCGCGGCGTTCATCCTCGAACTGAACGCGGGCCCACATCTCCTGGCCAGGGTACCGTATCGGCGTGCAAGATGCGGCATCAGAACCGCGGCGACGGCGCGGTCGCACTGGTACAAGTCTCGGGTCGAGCTGACTCAGATATATGGGACACATCTCAGGGTTACTCGTAAAAACTGATAACTGTTCGTGGGTCACTGGAATTTGACCGGGACGACCGCGGAAGCCTACGAAACAGTACGGGCTAGGATATGGGTCTTACAATTTGGGATGATTAATGTGCTTGTTTACTTAAGCTAGTAGGACACACTGAGTATATGCTAGCATAGCATCATGACTCATGCCCATACGCATCATTTGTATGCTTGATATATATGAGGAGTGATTGATCATATTGGGACTCCCTGATAGACGGAGTTGCCCAACATGAGCGCATGGTATGCTTAGGATTGATGCATGACTGGATAATGTGACTCATGCATCTTGCATTATGTGACATGATTACTGTATGCCCTAGTGATATCAGGGTTGTGGCCTCCACGGGCATAACGTGGATGGCAGGATCGGATACCGGAGATACTTGGTTCTAGCACTGTGGGCACTAGGGATGTCCTTGGGTGAAAGTCCCAAAACCCTTATGGTACTAGAAGGATGCTCCAATGTTGAGACCAAGTGGATACATGAGCATGTGATAGCTGTATACTAGTAGGCTGCGTCTCCCACTATGTCGTGGTCGGTTGGAAGGGGGTGGGGTCTTATCCGCCTGAGTGAGGGGGCTGTAAGTTAGGCTAAATTTGACCAGCTTGTAAGTGGGTCCGCTACCGACAGGCCAGATATATATATTGGCTGACTACTGGCCAGGTGGGTAGTGAGGTCTCTTCCACTGACTTGGCTACGCGGCTAGGGAGGCGATAGCCAGTGTGGAGTGCATTAGACCTTGATGATATCCAGAGATGAGCTGTATTATTATGTGGATTCAGATGAGGATTGGTATGCTTGAGTTGCATCTCGCATATGACATTGGCCATGTAGGCCTTGCATCACATAGCCATGGTATGGCAGATAGCATTCATGCCTTGCATCGCATAAACTTAGTATGGCTAACAGTATTCATGGACTTACCAGCATGTTTCCACATTACTCTGATATTGCAGACATGGCACTTGCCTTGCACACACACTTACACCACCCTCTAAGCTTTATATAAGCTTATACATGATCTTTCATGTAGGTGATGCTAGGACGGCGCAACAACATTGAGAATGGAGCGTACAGCTGTCTTCTGGAGCTTTTGATATTGATATTGTATTTCTCTTATGCATTGTACTTAAAGTTTTTATTTATAGTGGAAATGTGATGATGTTGTTGGTTGTTGTTTGTGGGTTATGCTTATAGTTATGCTTCTTACGAGATAAATGTACGTTGAAAATCTTCCTTGTAAGATCCCAAGATTAGAACCAAGTATATGGGTGCCAGGAGCAGAGAATGGGGTACTGCGGAGGCTGTTGGTACTGGATTCGGCGATCGAGAATTTTGTGAGCTCAGTTTCCGAGTCTAGAGCATGACAACTACCCCTCTCAGTATTCGGATTGAATGATCAACAAGTTGTAATGTTGTCTTGGTGGGTTTTAATTTACAAAGTCTTAGTTGCTCAAATACCAAGTAGGGTATAAGGTTCACACTTGCCCATAAGTTGATAAGTGCTTTTTCAATCTAAAAGTTACAAATAATGCACGTGATAGTCAGGTAACCTAGATCTTTATATTTCAAGGGGGTTGTTTTGTGTATCATGGCATTTGCTTGTTCTGTAAAAAGGCCTTCTTATGTACTTTTAACTTCCATTTTACTGTACACAAATCTTTAAGAATTTTGGCATAGGAGTAAATTTGTTTTATGGCCTCTAACAAAGGAAATATTGATCTTCACTTACTTTAAAACTTCTGAGATATCCTGATATTTGGCCAATTGTTTAAATGTGATTAATCATTGAGGAAATGGGGCCATAGGCTTATATTCATTCTCCAACTCTTTCTCATGTAGAGTAACGTTAGGTTCATCATCACTCTTATATTGAGTTGTCTCCTTAGCTTTGTCGGCCTTGTTTTGAATCTCCTTTTCAATCACCCTTCTACTTCTAAGGGTTGTGATGGAAAGCTCCCTTTCTTCCTAACATTTAAATATGACTTAATCTTTACAATCGATATTTTCAGCTCATTAATAGCATGCATGGTTGTGTGATTATATTGCATTTTCCCTTGCATGAATTCATTCAACATATTCTCAAGGGTTCTTTTCGGTGGAAGCACATGTGGTGTATTAGTGGATGACCCTTAGGGATTATTGTTTGCATTTGTAGTTGGTCCATTCCTCTAAATAAAATTAGGATTGATCCTCTAAATAAAATTGGGACGATTCCGTCAATTGGGAGTATACATGTTAGAATTTGGTGTACTAAGGGGGTGTTGGTATGTATTCATGGCATTTACTTGAGCATGCAACACCTCCTAAAAAGTGGGGATTGTAGGACAATCCTTATTGAGGTGTGCATCACTCTCACAAATACCACAAACACTTTCCATAACCTCACTGGTATTTACTATGTCAACTTTCCTAAGCTCCATGGCCTCAACTTTCCTTGTGAGAACCGTTGTCACACCCCGGCTCTAGAAACCCAAGTTTGCTTGACTCAATCGCTGAGTCAAGGGTGTGACCCGATGGAGAGGGGGATAATATTAAATGCATAACTATAATAATCATCACAAATAGTAAAATTAATTAATCATCATGCATATAATCATGAGTATCAAGTACCTATTGACTGATATCCACCCCAAGTTCATACATCATTATTCAAAGTAATAAATTGTAACACCTCGTACTTTCCAGTACTCGAGTGTTACCATGTAACCTAACCTAGTATAAATACGAGCCTAGCTTAGGTAAACATTCACGTTCATTCTAGCCTAAATCCAACCTTTGAAAACAATCCCCATCCATACATCAAGCTATCCATCTGCCGATCTCCAAGATGGATCACTATACCACCAGAGATACTTATTTTTAGGGTTCCAAATTCCCTAACAGACAAACCTAACTGTACATCATCTAATGTAAGACCTAGATTAATGGACCTTGTGTTTAAATAAATAGATAAATAAATAACCCTACCATTAGAATTTGGATCGTGATGATATGTCAAAATACACCTATTTGGTACAACTAAATCTCGTAAAGTAAATGAGGGATCAAGGTCACGTGATCCACCATTCATCAGGTTGCAACGTCTCATTGGATTATCCACCCTTTGGAAATACAAACCGGATCATCTATCCCCATATTTGACTACTAGATCACGCCTAAATAATTCTTAGGGCTCTTAGGACTATTAATAGCTAAGATGAGTCAATTCAAATGTCGAATTAACTTGAATAGACAAAGTAGCTCGAATTGAATGGGTATGGCCCACCTAAGTTATGGACCTACCTCGTAGTCAGATTAGTGGTCCACCCTAAGCCATTGGGTTGCAAGGACCATAATAATAATAATAATAATAATAATAATAATTAAGAAATAAACAGTGATAGTAATAAGTGGTAAAAGTAATAAGAATAATGTTAGTATTAGTATATGGCTAGTAAAATATTATAAGAGTCATACAAACGATCCATTAGGACCTTTTGACCATCGGTGCTCGGATTGAAGTTGATCTAACCGTTGAATCAAAGTAGTCAACACTTAAAGGATGTAAATGAACCCATATAGCCCACCCAAGCTTTGGACCCACCTGATCTTTGGTCAAGGTCTCTTATGGGGCCCACCAAGTGGAATGGACGGAGTGGATTTCCCATGAGCATCACCATGGGCCCCATATTGGTGTGCATGTACACTAGACTACACCTCCAATTAAACCGGGTTTGACCTGAAATCCCTCTAAAAAGAGGGATTTTCTCTCTCTTTCATAGCAGACGGATGCCGTCCGTTTGGGACTTGCTGTGGCCCACCATGAGGGGTCATCTTGATGATCAAAACCGTCCATCTGATCAAGGAGGTAGAGCTAACCAGAACCCAACTCATCCCACACGATGAGACGTCCTTGCGTTCGCACAAACTTTACCACAAGCAAGGGTTTATGCGGTGGAAATTTCTGAAAACGGAAACCACGTCATTCTGTCGTTGCCAGCCTGGCAGTCGGCGTGAGCCTCTCTCCCGACATCTTAGCCGCCCATTCGGTGAATCCCAACACTCCTTTCCACCTCATTCTAGGGCTTCATTGCTGTCAGATGAGCTTTCTTTATGCCACTGCATGCTACAACTAGACCCATCACATTGGAGGGAAGCCTCGTTGATTGGTGAGTCCCACAAGAACCTAGGGACCAATCTGACCCTTCTAAACATTTGAGATCGAGCAATGAATCATCCGATGAGAAACTGCCATTGATGGATCCATTATCTTCCTCGTTTGAACGAGAAACTCATTAGTGGGCGGTGAGGCCCATTTGCTAATCCAGGACGTACATTAGGGGGACCATCATGCCAGAAACACATCCGCATGGATGTCTTATGGCCATGTACCTAGGATTCGCACGATCAGCACTGTTGAAATGTTTTGGCTCGAGTGAAGATATGAATGGTAACAAATTTAGGCAGCTAACACCCGTTAACCCTAGGGAAAGCTATTAAGGCCTATAAAGGGCTACTGTTAGGGTGACCCATCCCAAAAGAAAAAAAATGAATGAAAAGATAATGTGTGAAGGCGAGAGAAACTGCTGCATCGAGTCGGCTTACTGGTGCAAGCAGACAACCGAGTAGAGGATAAGAGGGAGAACGAGGAAGGGGAAAAGAGAGAGAGAGAGAGAGAGAGAGAGAGAGAGAGAGAGAGAGAGAGAAGAAGAAGAAGAAGAAGAAGAAGAAGAAGAAAGAAAGAAAATGAGGGAGAGGTGCGATTGTTTTGCCACACTGAGTGAGTCGGGAATGAGTTGCTGCCTAGCTCGACCGAGCTTGAGTCGAGTCGGGCGAAGGTGAGTTTACGGCCTCAGCTCTGAGGAAAAGTAGAGGGAGAGGCTGAGAGAGAAAAGAGAAGGATTGGAGAAGGAGAAACAGGGGGGAGAGGTGGTGCGTGTTGCATCAACTCGACCAGGCTAAGTTCGGCCTGAGTTCGATCCGGGCTAGGCCAGGGACCTTGTTGGGGTGCTGGTTCGAATGCTGCTAGGTGTTCCAGCAGGAAAGAGAGAAAAGAGAGAGAGGAAAATGAATGAATAGAGAGGAGAAAATGAGGAGGAAAGGAGAAGAGAGAAAAGAGAAGAGTAGAGTGGTTGGTTGGTTGTGAAGCTGCTGAGTTGACTCGGCTGGAACCGAGTCTAGCTAAGTCCAACTGGGTCAGGTAGGGCTTGGTCCAGTCGAGTTTCCAGCAAGGAAAGAAAGGAAGAGGAGAAGCTGAAAGAGAGAAGAGAGAGAGAGAGAGAGAGAGAGAGAGAGAGAGAGGTGGACTTGCTGCCACTTGAGTTGGGTCCAAGGCGTGCGACTCACCACTGAGTTGACTCAGCTAGGGACTCAAGACCAGGGCTATGGTTGGGATGATGAATTTTTTAATCATAGAAGAAAAGGAGGAAAAGAAAGGAGAAGAAGAAAGAGAGAGAATAGATGGGTGGCAGAGTTGAGTCCTGAGTCGACTCGGCTGGAACCTACCGAGTCTAGCTGGACTTGGGTCTAGTCCAAGTGTGGCTGGACTTTCCAACAAAATAAACAGAAAAAGAAAGGAAAGGAAGAAAAGAAAGGAAGAAAGAAGGAGAAGGTGAGGTCGTGAGGGTTGAGCCGAGTTAACTCAGATGACAAGCTAAGTTGATTCAAGTCGAATCAATCATAGGTGCTCTTTCTCTCGAACATTTTGCATTGAAACTCTAATTAGAACATTAGTAGATTATTTAGGCTATAACTAGCTATTATGAATAAGATTGTATTTACCAAATAATAGTAGTCTTATGGATCATGATTAATAATAGATCTTAGTATTCAATTATCATCATAATAACTATTATTAACATGTTACACTAATGTTAGTTACTATAAATAGCATGGTATCCATCACTTGAAAATACTATCTTTAATAATAGATTATACTATTTTATTACGATTGTAATACTAATTATTACCATGATTAGCTAATATTAATACTATCGTTAATGTTAATAATTAGGTTATGGTTACTAAGTTAGCATGGTAATTAATTTTACATTAATTAGCGTTCAAATCCCAAAAATATAAGCCTAGAACTAAACTCTAGGATGAAAATCCTAATTTTACATCAAAACCCTAAGATAAGTAAATTCAAAACCCTAGGCCATGATATTAAACCTAGGTAGTACATAGAACTTGAATCTAATGGTACAAGTTCATGAATTGTGTTAGGATTCAATTCTAAAGGCACAAGTACTTCACGACACTAGTAAGCGATTCCAAGTATAAGATAATGATTCTTCCCCTTGAGCTTTCCATTCTCCCATTAGCTTAAGCTATAGTTTTATTTTAATTTATAAATGATATTTCTATTCTATAATCACATGTGTTAATTGTTGGAATTGAGTTGTTACATCACATGCTAAATGTTTATCTTGTATATTTAATTCATGCTATTAGATTACTCATGGATTACTTCTGAAACTTAAACTGGTACATCAGTGGGAAACCCCCACCTATAAATGTACACACTTGGGATGTAACCTGACTGCTTATGATTGTAATGGACCTTCGGCTTAGTGGTTATTGAGTGGTGGTGTAGATGGATCATTAATGTGGGCTTACCATCCAGGGTTGTTGTGTCTAAGTGGGTTTCAAGGACGGTCTTTTATCGTACGGTTTTGATACTCACCCTATATGGCTTATTTTGATATTTGCCCTAAGTGGCTGGTTTTGATATCGCCCTAGGTGGCTTTGTTTGGTATTTTTCCTACATGGGTTCGTTGTATTATTGCGCAACCATGCGATGGTGAGCCCCATATACTGGATTATGATTGGCTACTATTTGATAGGCTTCTATTAATCATCCTAAGATGGTAGTCTCATGAGCCGGGGATGGTGGTATGAGACCTATGCCTGGGCTGTCGACATATGCTGGGCTCTGAGCTCCCCATAGTGACCTTTGAGCTTTCTTGAATTGGCTGGTTGTAAATGGAATAATAATGGTTGGGCTAATCATGCATTTTCATAGCATATAGCCTTTTTCAGGTAGTTAATCTACCGCGGGCGGTCTACATGGCCTTTTCTAGGTAGTTCATCTACCACGGGCAGTCTACATGGCCTTTTCCAGGTAGTTCATCTACCGCGGGCAGTCTACATGGCCTTTTCAGGTAGTTAATCTACCGTGGGCGGTCTGTATATTTTTCTAGGTGCCTAGTTCTCCTCGGGCGTATCTTTGAGTATTTTTTTGAGAGACTAGTCCCCCCTTGGGCGTCTTTATTATATGGTCTTTTCTAGGCGGCTAGTCCTCCTTGGGCAACTTTTTACCGAATGGGTGAGTATTCCAGGTCGATGTGCACTCATGCATCCATGCATCTAATAAAGACTGCATCATGTGTTGTTTTGTATGCCTTGAATATTTTTATAACTATTCTTACCTAATGCGGCGGTGTATAATCTTAAGGGGAATTCACAATGATTTGGTCACTCATCCATCAAATATATAACCGTACAGGTAGAACAGGTGGCCCAGGTGGCATTCAATTTCAGGCTGGTCATGAGCTGAGTACAAGTGTTAGGGGTGTATGGCTGTATTGCCATGAGGCGCTGCGTGATCTTGCAACTCAAATTTTATATGCGTTTTGTTAACTCTCTTGTATAAATTGTGAAATCCATGTATTTGTTAATTCAGAGACATTGGTTTGTATGAGTCATTATGGGCACCCTCTTGTATATTCTAAATATAATTGAAATTTTTCCTTATGTTGATTTGTCCATTCTACGCTTATCTGTTAACTCTAATGAGAAAAAAAATGGTTCTCTATAAGTTAACACTCGGGTTTTTTGGGAAATGGGTCGTGTACTCGGGTCCTGAAGAGTCGGGGCGTTACAGTTGGTATCGGAGCATAGTTTGGACAAACTTGCCCTTGAGAAATGATCTTATACAAGCCTTAAATGTCTCAAGCTAGGATGTTTGAAATTAGAAATTGAACATAAGTGAAATTCCCCTATACTTAGGAAATTTTGAGAACATAGAAACCCAAGCTTAAGTCCCCTTAGAAGTTATTAGGATAACCATTTGGACTTATGTAAATTTTCCCTCTAGCTAGGAGAAATTGAGGATATAGGAACTCAAAATTTTAGGCCCCTAGAAACTCATTTGGATGAACAAAGGACTTAGAAATGAACTCAGGCCCCCTTTTACACATTTTAAGTTTAATCATTGAACTCAGAAATATAAACTTTAGTTCCTTGAAAAATACCAAAAATATCGTTTGAACTTAGAAATTAACTTCATGTACCGTAGGAGGACAAATACCCACTATGATGCAATTAAGATTGAATAAGAACATTCCTTGAACTTGACTTCCAATAAGCAACTTTTAGAAACATAGAATTGACAATTCCTAAAATCTCTTAGCTAGAAATAACATTGCCACAATGATTAACAAATGGAACGAACTTAGACTATAGGAACATCTTTACCCACCATAATATACAGTAGGCCAAACATTGGCACTCCATAAACTTGAGGAGTCTAATTAGGAATTGTTTTCGAACTCCCTAAAACGTCTCTTTAGTAAGAGACAATGAAATAAACTTAGATTTTATAGGAAATCCTCTACTCTCCATATTGTATATTAAATTAAACCCAAGTACGTACGTAAGCTTAAGAAAAATTGTTAGGATTGTAACTTGAATTCCCTAATATGTTCCGTTAATTAAAAACAACAATTCTCAGAAATTCTAGTGCTTAGAATTAACTAGAGGTAAATTTAATACAAATGTTAGGAAAATTTTCAACCATAGGCTGAGTATGTCGAGTTTAGATTTGGAATCCTAGGTGAACTCGGCAAATTTCAAACTCAAATTTCCACATAGGAACTTTGGTCGTGAAGCTTTTCTATTTTTTTTTGTAGTGCATTAGGGGACCAAAGTGCGCACTGGAAGTGTGATGGTTGTTCACGTCTATTCACATAAATTTCGGGTGCTCTCATTGCAAAACTAGCATGATTACGTGATGTTTCTCATGAGTCTAGAGCAATTGGGATTACGGATTGATGGAACCATATTTAGGAGAAGCTTACGCAGTTTGACCCAAGTTCTAAGTCCTAACAAATCTCAACGATCTCGTTGCCCTGATCAAGCAAAGGATCGAGATTTAATAGGATTATGAATTGATACTAGTAAATCCTCTGTTCTGCAGGCAGATGATCAATGTATCGGGCTTAGACCCACTACAACCATCTATTCGTGATAACTCGAACACTGAAAACCAAAAAATTGTATTGCATTTTAGATGTTGGGAATTATCATTGAAGGTAAAAGAAAAATAAGAGCAAAGCTAGGATATTGGTATTCTCCACGCAAATGAACTTATAATCTTAGTAAAGTGCTATGAGAAATCCTGATGTTGACAAACATTAGTAAGATCCCCTAGCTCTAGTTAATACTGAAATTATTTCTAACATTTAGTGGAACCTAAACGCATCAGTTGATTTGCTATAATGGAGAGTTGAGGGTTATGGCAGATTGGGATATAACATTGAAATTTCACACTTAGGCATACACGAAATAGGGTACACCTTGTTACCAAATCTTGAGGGCGAGATTTTCTTTAAGGGGGGTAGATTGTAACACCCCGTACTTTCCAGTACTCGAGTGTTACCACGTAACCTAACTTAGTATAAATACGAGCCTGGCTTAGGTAAACATTCATGTTCATTCTAGCCTAAATCCAACCTTTGAAAACAATCCCCATCCATACATCAAGCTATCCATCCACTGATCTCCAAGATGGATGACCATACCACCAAAGATACTTATTTTTAGGGTTCCAAATTCCCTAATAGACAAACCTAACCATACATCATCTAATGTAAGACCTAGATTAATAGACCTTGTGTTTAAATAAATAGATAAATAAATAACCCTACCATTAGAATTTAGATCGTGATGACATGTCAAAAATACACCTATTTGGTACAACTAAATCTCGTAAAGTAAATGAGGGATTAAGGTCACATGATCCACCATTCATCAGGTTGCAACGTCTCATTGGATTATCCACCCTTTGGAAACACAAACCGGATCATCTATCCCCATATTTGACTACTAGATCATGCCTAAATAATTCTTAGGGCTCTTAGGACTATTAATAGCTAAGATGAGTCAATTCAAACATCGAATTAACTTAAATAGACAAAGTAGCTCGAATTGAATGGGTGTGGCCCACCTAAGTTATGGACCTACCTTGTAGTTAGATTAGTGGCCCACCCTAAGCCATTGGGTTGCAAGGACCATAATTATAAAAAAGTAATAATAATAATAATTAAGAAATAAACAGTGATAGTAATAAGTGGTAAAAATAATAAGAATAATGTTAGTATTAGTATATGGCTAGTAAAATATTATAAGAGTCATACAAATGATCCATTAGGACCTTTTGACCATCGGTGCGCAGATTGAAGTTGATCCAACCGTTGAATCAAAGTAGTCAACACTTAAAGAATGTAAATGAACCCATATGGCCCACCCAAGCTTTGGACCCACCTGATCTTTGGTCAAGGTCTCTTATGGGGCCCACCAAGTGGAATGGACGGAGTGGATTTCCCACGAGCATCACCATGGGCCCCATATTGGTGTGCATGTACACTGGACTACACCTCCAGTTAAACCGGGTTTGACCCGAAATCCCTCCAAAAAGAGGGATTTTCTCTCTCTTTCATAGCAAACGGATGCCGTCCGTTTGGGACTTGCTGTGGCCCACCTTGAGGGGTCATCTCGATGATCAAAACCGTCCATCTAATCAAGGAGGTAGAGCTAACCAGAACCCAACTCATCCCGCACGATGACACGTCCTTGCGTTCACACAAACTTTAGCACAAGCAAGGGTTTGTGCGGTGGAAATTTCTGAAAATGGAAACCACGTCATTCTGTCGTTGCCAGCCTGGCAGTCGGCGTGAGGCTCTCTCCCGACATCTTAGCCACCCATTCGGTGAATCCCAACCCTCCTTTCCACCTCATTTCTAGGGCTTCATCGCTGTCAGATGAGCTTTCTTTATGCCATTGCATGCTACAACCAGACCCATCACATTGGAGGGAAGCCTCGATGATTGGTGAGTCCCACAAGTCCCTAGGGACCAATCTGACCCTTCTAAACATTTGAGATCGAGCAATGAATCGTCCGATGAGAAACCGCCATTGATGGGTCCATTATCTTCCTCGTTTGAACGAGAAACCCATCAGTGGGCGGTGAGGCCCATTTGATAATCCAGGACGTACATTAGGGGGACCATCATGCCATAAACACATCCGTATGGATGTCTTATGGCCATGTACCTAGGATTCGCATGATCAGCACTGTTGAAATGTTTTGGCTGGAGTGAAGATATGAACAGTAACAAATTTAGGCAGCTAACACCCATTAACCCTAAGGAATGCTATTAGGGCCTATAAAGGGCTACTGTTAGGGCGACCCATCCCAAAAGAAAAAAAATGAATGAAAAGAAAATGTGTGAAGGCGAGAGAAACTGCCGCATTGAGTTGGCTCATTGGTGCGAGCGGACAACTGAGTAGAGGAGAAGAGGGAGAACGAGGAAGGGGAAAGGAGAGAGAGAGAGAAGAAGAAGAAGAAGAAGAAGAAGAAGAAGAAGAAGAGAGAAAGAAAATGGGTGAGAGGTGCGACTGTTTTACCACATCGAGTGAGTCAGGAATGAGTTGTTGCCTAGCTCAACCGAGCTTGAGTCGGGTCGGGGGAAGGTGAGTTTATGGCCTCAGCTCTGAGGAAAAGCAGAGGGAGAGGCTGGGAGAGAAAAGAGAAGGATTGGAGAAGGAGAAACAATGGGGAGAGGTGGTGCCTGTTGCACCAACTCAACCAGGCTGAGTTCATCTTGAGTTAGGTCCCGGCTAGGCTAGGGAACTTGCTAGGGTGCTAGTTCGAGTGCTGGTGGGTGTTCCAGTAGGAAAGACAGAAAAGAGAGAGAGGAAAATGAATGAATGGAGAGGAGAAAATGAGGAGGAAAGGAGAAGAGAGAAAAGAGAAGAGGAGAGTGGCTGGTTAGTTGTGAAGCTGCTGAGTTGACTCGGCAGGAACCGACTCCAGCTAAGTCCAACTTTTCCATACGATTTTTCATTTTCAAAGGGGAGAAAGAAAGGAAGAGGGAGAGAGTAAAGAGAGAAGAGAGAGAGAGAGAGAGAGAGAGAGAGAGAGAGAGAGAGAGAGAGAGGTGGACTTCCTTCCACTCGAGTTGGGTACAAGGCATGCGACTCACCACTGAGTTGACTCAGCCAGGAACTCAAGACCAGGGCTGTGGTTGGGCTGATGAATTTGTCAGTCATAGAAGAAAAGGAGGAAAAGAAAGGAGAAGAAGAAAGGGAGAGAATAGATGGGTGGCAGAGTTAAGTCCTGAGTCGACTCGGCTGGAACCCACCGAGTTTAGCTGGACTTGGGTCTAGTCCAGTTGTGGCTTGACTTTTCAGCGAAATAAAGAGAAAAAGAAAGGAAGAAAGAAGAAGGTGAGGTCGTGAGGGTTGAGCCGAGTTAACTCGGATGACAAGCTAAGTTGATTCAAGTCGAATCAATCATAGGTGCGCTTTCTCTCGAACATTTTGCATTGGAATTCTAATTAGAACATTAGTAGATTATTTAGGCTATAACTAGCTATTATGAACAAGATTGTATTTACCAAATAATAGTGATTTTAAGGATCATCATTAATAATAGATCTTAGTATTTAATTATCATCATAATAACTATTATTAACATGTTACGCTAATGTTAGTTACTATAAATAGCATGGTATCCATCACTTGAAAATACTATCTTTAATAATAGATTATAGTATTTTATTACGATTGCAATACTAATTATTACTATGATTAGCTAATATTAATACTATTGTTAATGTTAATAATTAGGTTATGGTTACTAAGTTAGCATGGTAATTAATTTTACATTAATTAGCATTCAAATCCTAGAAATATAAGCCTAGAACTAAACTCTAGGATGAAAATCCTAATTTTACATCAAAACCCTAAGATAAGTAAATTCAAAACCCTAGGCCATGATCTTAAACATAGGTAGTACATAGAACTTGGATCTAATAGTACAAGTTCATGAATTGTGTTAGGATTCAATTCTAAAAGCACAAGCACTTTGCGACACTAGTAGGCGATTTCAAGTATAAGGTGATGATTCTTCCCCTTGAGCTTTCCATTCTCTCATTAGCTTAAGTTATAATTTTATTTTAATTTATAAATGATATCTCCATTCTATAACTATATGTGTTAATTGTTGGAACTGAGTTGTTACATCACATGCTTAATGTTTATCTTGTATATTTAATTCATGCTATTAGATTACTCGTGGATTGCTTTTGAAACTTAAACTGGTACATCAGTGGGAAACCCCCACCTATAAATGTACACCCATACTTAGGATGTAACCTGACTGCTTGTGATTGTAATGGACCTTCGACTTAGTAGTTATTGAGTGGTGGTGTAGATGAATCATTAATGTGGGCCTACCATCCAAGGTTGTTGTGTCTAAGTGGGTTTCAAGGACAGTCTTTTATCGCATGGTTTTGATACTCGCCCTATGTGGCTTATTTCGATATTTGCCCTAAGTGGCTTGTTTTGGTATTGCCCTAGGTGGCTTTGTTTGGTATTTTTTTGTACATGAGTTCATTGTATTATTTGCGCAACCATGCGATGGTAAGCCCTATATACTGGATTATGATTGGCCACTAGTCGATAGGCTTCCATTAAACATCCTAAGATGGTAGTCTCATGAGCTGGGGATGGTGGTATGAGACCTATGCCCGAGCTGTCGGCATACGCTGAGCTCTGAGCTCCCCATAGTGACCTTTGAGCTTTCTTGAATTAGCTGGTTGAAAATGGAATAATAATGGTTGGGCTAATCATCCATTTTCATAGCATATGGCCTTTTCTAGGTAGTTAATCTACCGCAGGCAATCTACATGGCCTTTTCCAGGTAGTTCATCTACCGCGGGCGGTTTACATGACCTTTTCCAGGTAGTTCATCTACCGCAGGCGGTCTACATGGCCTTTTTCAGGTAGTTAATCTACCGTGGGCGGTCTGTATATTTTTCTAGGTGCCTAGTTCTCCTCGGGCGTATCTTTGAGTATTTTTCTGGGAGACTAGTTCACCTTGGGCATCTTTGTTGTATGGTCTTTAATTTTCAGGCGGCTAGTCCTCCTTGGGCAACTTTTTGCCGAATGGGTGAGTATCCCCAGGTTGATGTGCACTCATGCATCCATGCATCTAATAAAGACTGTATCATGTATTGTTTTGTATGCCTTGAATATTTTTATAATTATTCTTACCTAATTCGGCGGTGTATAATCTTAAGGGGAATTCACAATGATTTGGCCACTCATCCATCAAATATATAACCGTACAGGTAGAACAGGTGGCCCAGGTGGCATTCAGTTTCAGGCTGGTCATGAGCTGAGTACAAGTGTTAGGGGTGTATGGCTGTATTGCCATGAGGCGCTGCGTGATCTTGCGACTCAAATTTTATATGCGTTTTGTTACTCTTGTATAAATTGTGAAATCCATGTATTTGTTAATTCAGAGACATTGGTTTGTATGAGTCATTATGGGCACCCTCTTGTATATTCTAAATATAATTGAAATTTTTCCTTATGTTGATTTGTCCATTCTACGCTTATCTGTTAACTCTAATGAGAAAAAAAATTGATTCTCTATAAGTTAACACTCGGGTTTTGTGGGAAACGGGTCGTGTACTCGGGTCCTGAAGAGTCGGGATATTACATAAATATAAAATAGAAAATTCATTATTCTTTCAGCAAATCTCCAATAACATGCCTTTCAAAGTCATCACTCCACATACTAAGACTCCAGTTCATTTTTCTGTCCTGTATGGTTTTTCAATTAACAGAATGAGCTAACAGCACAGTAAATAATTATACGCATGATTCATAACATAGGTATGATATAAGGAGTCATGCTCACTTGCGCACCTATGCACATGCACACCTTTGCACATGTGTCATGGGCATCTAATCTGAACGGTCTTTGTGATGCGGAATCCCATGAAACCCCAAAGGACAAATTTTCACCCTGATCTAAAATTATGGTGGGCCATAGCAGAGGGAAATGCAAATCAAGGGAGGAAAGTGTTTTCATTTTTCATGGCCCATCAAAGTTTTGGATCAAAGTAAAAATTGGGCTTGTGGGGTTTCATGAGGTGTTGCTTCACGTGGACTATTCAGATTTTAGAGTCACATCACGTATGATGAGTTCTCAAAAAAATTCACACAGTTTCGTGTGAATTGGTGCGCTGCTGCGCATTCGGCATGATACAAGTGTATCTATAGGAATCTTAGTATGCCACATTATCACATAAATGGTTTGTTTACTGAAAAACCAAGACCATAGCTACGCACAATGTCCAACCAATAATCATCCGACCAAGATTCATACAAGCCTAACACATGTAGGAGTAGACTCACATCTTGCATGAACGCTGGCTTGAGGTATCTCACATACCATGTGTAACTTTATACTCTGGAAATGAGTGGCCCACTCTAAAGCTAGCCAAATTCCTTTCCTAGCCTTGGCCGAAGTCTAAGGAGAAGACCCTATTGGTACCAACTCGGATTCCATTGGGAACTCTACTCGAGAATTTAAGGGATAACTCAATATCAAGTTGTTTGGTGTTCTCAAAATGACTATGCATCACAATATAAGGCAGTTACATACTTTAACAGTTATCAACATATTATAACAATTAAGTAAAAGTAAGAATGTAATGTTATGAAATGCATATAGGAAAATCCATCAGTGATAATAACCGCTTACCCATAGTATCAATTCTTCATTCATCCTTTTAGGCTTTTTAATCATCTCTTCGATGATTTGATGGCTGGATTCACGTTTATGATCTTTAAAAAGTTTCTTTTTTATTTTTTTGTTATGACTAGAATTCAAACATTAAGTCAATATCTTTCAAACTTATAGTCCTTTTTAATAAGAATATTGATAAACATGATAAATAGTCTAAGATATATCCATTGATCGGCTAATCTGGTCCTTAATTCTTAGATGTGAGCTATATATGACCCATTTTACATCAATATTTATATTTTTCTACAATCCTAACTACACATCAAATGTATAATTTATCTTTGGGTCATGATCAATCTTTTAAAATGATTGGATGTTAAGATCCATTCGTTTCGACCATTAGTTTTCTTGATATTTCATAATTTTGATCCAAAAGCCTTGATTGATCCTTGATTGGATAATCCGATCTAAATCTGGGTCTGATGGATCCTATTTTCTTCAAGTCTAATTCCTTAATTTGATTATTAGACCATTGATCAATGGTTGGATTGGACCCAGTCCTTGATTTAATGATCCATATAATCATTTTGATCTTTTATCTAAATTTAATGGTCCAGATCTAAGATCAACCGAACAATCCTGATTAACATATAATGATAATGGTTTGTGAGGTCTTCAATCAAGATTTACACTTAGTGAATAAGATCCGCAAGGGTATGCTTAATTTTATGCAGGCCCATCTTCGCACTAAGAACTTATGATGAATTTACCACTTACATGATTATAACATAATACAAGGTATGGAAAACACATGCTTTAATCTGGTATACATGATCTTATGGTAAGGCCCACTTTTAGATGCTATTAATAATTGGGGCCCACCAAAGATCATGGTAATGGGGTCAAACAACATATATAGTTATTTTAAAGAATCTAACCAACTATTTAAATATCAAAATTGAGATTAATCGGCCATGATAGTGTGGTTGGGCCCATTTCCTAGGCATTCTTAATATATGTGGCCTAACACACGATCAGGCAATGATCTTATCACGATTAGCGAATAGTATATATAAATTTACCATAAAATAATTCATCCTATATATCAAGGTTGGTGGTGGGGCCCATCTATGGAATGCATTCAATCTACGTGGGGTCCATCTATGGAATGCATTCAATCTACGTGGGGCCTATCACTACGTCTTAAGATAAATGTTACACATCACAAAAATATTCCAAAATTACACTTTATATCTACGTTTAGTTACACATAACTTTACTAGTCATCATGATCTTATGGCGGGGTCTTTTTAAAGAGATGTTAATTTTTTTTTTAATAATGTTGGCTCACCATAATTTATTTATATATTTCAAAAATGATAAAAATAAATAAATAACTAAATAATTAAAAAATCAAATCTAAATGGAAAAACCCACATGTACAAAATTTTATAGAAGGGTAGGGCCCACCCTTGCCATTTATTATGTCCACACTTGAGGCCCATGATTTACCCACGTGAGGCGGTGTGTGTAATACCATGTTGTTGCTTATGTGACAATGTGTGAGGCCCATACATGCTGGCTTCATGGTTAGTCTATGGTTCATTTCAGTTTTACACTCTTTGGGTCCACTTAGATTTGAAAATATCTAAGAGATATAGAATTAAAGCACTCACTTGATAAACGGTTTAGATTAGAAGGTATGCTCACAAAACTTCTATTTACTTCTCTCTCTCTCTCTCTCTCCATCTTTCTTTGTTTGAAGCGTGAGTGCTTATGAGGAGTGGTTTTGTAAGACTCGTAACCTTGTGAGACCAACTGTATGGTTCGTTTTTAGTGCTAACACATTCCCGGCGAACTACATTAACGAGTTTTGATTGCAACCCTATTTTAGTACTGCAACACTACGAGACTTGTACTGTAGCGACTGCGTGGACACTACAATTCCAACGTCGCGCGGTACGTCCCATTTTAGTCCTTAGATTAGAAGTTATACAATTTTGGTGCAATCCGAGGTCGAATCGATCTGAGCCGATCCAACCGTCCATCATCACTGTGAGTGCAAGGGAGGACAAACTCTCCATTTTCCCTTGCTTTCTTTCATTTTTCATGAGCCCACCAGAGTGGGACCTACTTGGTGCATGTGATAATTGTGTGTGAAGGGCCCCATAGCAGCGGGAGCCCATCTAATGGCCGATCTCTTCCTTTCTTCCTTCTTCCTTCCTTGTACTTAATGTTGTGGACCATTGTGGGGCACACAAGTGGGCCACGCTGTGAGACAGCGTCCCTCGCACACTATGACAGCATGGACCACGTTGTGTGGCCCACCATTATATTGATTCACCATTTAACCTATTGATAATATCACACGGATCTGGCTGATGGAATATACAAAAATCAGCTTGGTCTGAAGTTCTTTGGGCCCACCATGGCCGACAAACCTAATGGATGGGGTGGATCGTCCACACATGGACCCCACTTGAAAGGGGAAAAAACAAGGAAAAAAGAAAAGAAAGAGAGAACACTGCTTGGACGTTGGTCCCTAACAGCTTCAAGGACGCTGGAAATAACCAACGCCTAGGTTGCTGCCTAGTCCGCGTGAGAGATGGGATCACCACTCATGGCCCCACCATAATGTATATGTTGAATCCACATCATCCATCATTTTTACTTAGATCATTTTAGGGAATGGGCTTAAATTTGAAGTACATTCAGAGAGCAGATGGGCACACCTTACAAAACAGTGGAGATGGTGACGTCCACCATTGAGACCTTCATATGGCCCACCATATGGCTTCACGCCAGCCAGTAGCGTCACAGGCCACCCTTGACATGTCCCATGGCCACGTGTGGCACGTGTGGCCGGGATGAAGGGAGAATACAAATATCGGCTTGATCCAGAACTCGCGGGAGCCACAATGGTGGACGTTGTGTAGTACGGTGTCTGGGCTCGGCACGCTGTCCAAGCATGAGCCCACTCATGGGGCCCACCCTGATGTATATGTGTCATCCAATCCGTCCATTCATCTTGTAATATTATTTTAGTTTGAAGGCACAAATGTTACCCATACCCAAGTCTTGAATGGGCCACACCATAGGAAATAGTGGTGATGATGGCATCTACTGTTGAAACTTTCCAAAGCCCATTGTGATATTCACGGGAAGTAGACCCTACCAAAGTCAGACATTTTGGGTCCATGACGAGCTGGCCAATAAGGTGGACGGAATGGATCACCACTTTGTGGGCTCCGTTCATCAGCAAACCAAAAAATAGGGAGAAAAATAGAACGTTCCGGGCATTACTGCCCAGTGACATGAGAGGACAAGACCCATTGGGCTAGGAGAGGTGGCCCCACTCGTGGGACCCACCTTGATGCATATGTTTAATCCATGCCGTCCACCAGTTTCTCCATATCATTTTAGGCCACGGGACTTAAAATGAGGTATATCCTAGTTCCGAGTGGACCACACGGAGGAAAACAATTTTCTATTGTTGAAATCTTCCAAGGCCCACCCTGCGCTCCCTGATCATCTAAACCATCCCATGTAAGAGTCTACTGGACCCCATTCGAACTGGCCAAGGTGGTGGATGGAGTAGATCATCCCCTTGGAGCCCATCTTGATACTGTATCTAAAACATAAAAGAAATATAATAATAATAAAAATAGTCATGCAGAACCCATTCTGGCCAAATATGGGTCTCACAGTTGGGACCATCCTGTTGTTTATATTGAATTCACACGGTCCGCCGACTTCTCCCGATCATTTTAAGCCATGGGCTGAAATATAAGGCAGATCTAAATTCTATGTGGACCACACATGACCTGTACTATGGCCAAGTGTAACCAGGATGAAGGAAAGCACAACTATCAACCTGATTCAATTCAATGCTTTTGGTGTGAGTGCGTGTGTTAAATAAATAAATAAATAAAAGGGGACCCACTGTGCATACTGTCGGGCAAGGCCAACCTCGTGGGGCCACCCCGATGTATCTGGTTGATCCATGACACCCATCTGTACCTCCGATTCATTTTAAGATGGGGCCAAAAAACGAGGCCAATCCATATCTCAAGTGGGTCACACCTCAAGAAACAGAGGGAAAAGGGACAATGGTGTCCACCGTTGGGACCATCCCAGGAGCCACCGTGATGTTTGTATTTTATCCACGTTGCCCATGTGGCAGCAGTAGGGTTGAAAGTCAGGCCAGTTGGGTTGGGTTACTAGTCAACCCTAGCTCAACCCAAGGTTCTTATACCTCATCCCTAACCCAACCTAACCCTCGGGTTAGAAATTTTCAACCCAAGCGGGCTCGGTCAGGTTCGTCAGATTGATACATGTACTTGATATTGTTGTTGTCACATTAGTCTATTATACTTCAATAAACATCTTATTTTTTGTACTTATGATTTTATCAAAATATATATATATATATATATATATATATATATATATATATATATATATACATATAGTTATTTATCATAAAGAACTTCATTTTTTTCTAAACAAACAAACTAAAATATAGGTACAACTACTCCTTTAAAAGTCGTATTATGTAGCACGCAATCTATTTGGGAGACAGTAATCCGGCGTATCTTGTTAGCGTGAGTCATTGGAAATGATGTGGAACAATGAAACCCGATGGCACTGGAATTTCTTGTGCCTTCAATACTGACGATCCACACTCAATTATAATTTACAACTAACTTATATATCGATTGGGTTCGGGTTGAGTCGGGCAACCCAAGACCTCAACCCCAGCCCGACCCAAGTTTTATCGGTTGGTGTTTGTATAGCCCAAGCCTGAGATCGAACCTGATACATCCTGCCCGAGCCTAACCCAATGTCAGGTCAGTCGGGTTGAATCCACCCGACTTTCTGTAACGCCTTAAAAATCGGGGGTCGAGTAGAAGTCCAACTCCCGAGTTCCAACGCATCACCTATACAATATATTTGATGATGATTAAATGTTGTCTGTATTAGTGCATAAAACATGAATAAGATTAAACCAAATCAGCAAAACATAATCCAGGGACAGTTGTAATACGCAAGCGGAAGACTGACTCAAATATGTATAGCTTTATACATCAATATAGGTTCCCAAAGTATGTATGCAATGTCAGGTCAATAATTACATGTATTATTTCAAAATACATAATGACAAAAATGTAATAGTCCACTACAAGTATAACCATGAAGCCCCGCCAATCAGAACGGTGTATGTAAACCCGCCTGAATACTGTATATATGAGAAAGCATCCTTATCGTCTGCAAAGTCCGTCTCTGCCTCATCAGTCGGGTCTCCATCTGCAACTAAGACAGAGTCTGGTTGGTGTTTAAAACACCATCCCGTAATGTGGGAGTGAGTAATCAATTGAGGGTAGTTCTTTCGAACCTTGGCTTCTGTTTCCCAAGTAGCTCTTCATCCATGTGGTGCGTCCACAGTACCTTCACAAGTGGGATAACCTTACTACGCAGCACCTGTTCCTTCCTATCTAGGATACGCGTCGGTCGTAGTATATATGTAGCGTCCTCGTTTAACTGTACCTGCTCCCATCTGATAATGTGGGAAGGATCGGGAACGTATTTCTTCAGCATATAGACATGAAATACGTTGTGAACGCCTACGAGTGGAGTGGGCAAAGCAAAGCGGTACATTACCGTCCCCACTCGATCAAGTATCTGGAATGGGTCAATGAATCGAGGCGTAAGCTTTCCCTTCTTGCCAAATCGAAGGACTCCCTTCATAGGGGAAACTCTAAGGAACACATGGTCTCCGACCTCGAACTCTAGCAGTCGCCGCCTCGTATCATCGTAGCTCTTGTGTGCTCTGCGCTATCAGAAGTCGGCACTTGATAATGTCGACTTTCGCTGAAGTCACTTGAACTAACTCCGAGACAATCAAGCTCTTCTCGCCAACCTCTGCCCAACAATGCGGCGCTCTACACGGGCGCCCATACAGTGCCTCATAGGGAGCCATGACAATACTCGCCTGGAAACTGTTGTTATAGGCGAACTCTGCATAAGGAAGACAGTCATCCCAACTGTCCTTGAAATCCAGCACACAGGCTCGCAACATATCTTCCAGAATCTGATTCACCCGTTCCATTTGCCCGTCAGTCTGTGAGTGGAACGCTGTACTGAACTTCAACTTTACACCCATCGCTTCCTGGATGCGAGTCCAGAAAATGGATGTAAATTGCGTGTCCCGGTTCGACACGATCTCCAAGGGAACCCCATGCAGACGTATGATCTCCTTGATGTACAGCCTAGCCAACTCATCTGTGGAGTTCAAGACTCTGATAGGGAGGAAATGAGCTAATTTCATCAACCGGTCCACGATCACCCAAATAGAGTCATAACCCTTCCTCGTCTTCGATAGCCCTAAGATGAAATCCATAGAAATGAAATCCCACTTCCATTCTGCTATGGGCATGGGCTGAAGTAGTCTAGGAGGCCGGCGATGCTCTGCCTTGACCTACTGGCACATGAGACAACGGGACATGTAATCTGCTATGTTGGCCTTCATGTTGTCCCACCAGTACGATATTTTTACGTCGCGATACATCTTCGTACTGCCTGGATGCATTGCCATCCTTGAATTGTGAGCAGCCTCAAGAACTTCTTTCCTCAAGTCAGGGAGGTTCGGGACGCATAGGCGGCCACGGTAACGTAAGCCCCTATCTGTGCCAACTCTCCATTCTGAGTCCTCATCTGCACTAACCTACTCTCTCATCTTCGCCAATAGCTCATCGTCTGCCTAAGCTGCAATAATCCTGTCATCAATGAGGGGTCGTACCCCAATATGTGCGATGCGCTCATACGGCTCCTCCACCGTGAGTTTCTGCTCAATGTCTTGCACAAACTCTACCATGTCCCATTCTGCCACCATCAACGGAGCCGCAAACGCGAATGCCTTCTTGCGGCTCAGCGCGTCTGCCACAAGGTTGGCCTTGCCAGGCTGGTAAGAGACTTTGAACTTGAAGTCCTTCAGGGTCTCCATCCATTGCCGCTGCCTCATATTCAGGTCTCGCTGAGTGAATATGTATCTGAGGCTCTTGTGATCGCAAAAGAGCTCGAACTCCACTTCGTAGAGGTAATGTCTCCAGAGCTTTAGTGCAAAGATGACGGCTGCTAACTCCAGGTCGTGTGTAGGGTAGTTCTCCTCATGTTTCCTCAACTGTCTCAAGGCATATGCAATCACCATTTCCTTCTGCATAAGGACACAACCCAAACTGACACGAGATGCGCCTGTATATATAACATACTTGACCCCTTGCTCTGGCAACCTGAAAAGCTGCTTCTGCCTTTTCATTCCAGGCGAACTTCAGATCCTTCCGTGTCAACTGAGACAAAGGTCTAGCTATCTTTGAGAAATCCTAAATGAATCGTCGATGGTAACCTAGCAAACCAAGAAAACTCCTCACCTCAGTAACCGAACCGGACTGCTCCCATCCTGAACTGCGGCTACCTTAGCAAGGTCCACAGCTATCCCTTCCTTGGACACCACATGTCCCAAGAACTTGACTTCTTCTTTCCAGGAGTTGCACTTCTTGTACTATGCAAACAACTGATTTTTCCTGAGTGTATCGAAGACTACCCGCAGGTGCTCTCATGATCTTCCTGACTCTTGGAGTATATCAGGATGTCATCAATAAACACAATGACGAATCGGTAAAGAAACAGCCGAAATACCCTGTTCATCAAGTTCATGAATACAGCCGGAGCGTTCGTAAGGCCTAATGACATCACGAGAAACTCATAGTGCCCAAAACTGGTCCTGAAAGCCGTCTTCTGCACGTCCTCATCCCTGACATGCAACTGATGATACCCTGATTGTAGATCGATCTTCGAAAAATATTATGCCCCTTTCAACTGATTGAACAGATCATCTATCCTGGTTAAGGGATACTTGTTCTTCATCGTCACTTGGTTCAATCTGCAATAATCAATACATAATCGTAGAGATCCATCCTTCTTCTTTACGAACAACACGGGTGCTCCCCAAGGAGACACACTCGGCCGTATAAAGCCAGCATCTAATAGATCGTCGATCGTTTCCTTAGTTCCTCCATCTCACATGGAGTCATGTGATAAGTTGGAAGAGATATTGGTGTCGCACTGGGCACAAGGTCGATAGTGAAGTCGATCTCGCGCCGATGAGGTAGTCCAGGTATCTTACTGAACACGTCCTCAAACTCTCGAACCACTAGTGTGTTTTCAAGTACTGGGCCATCAACGTTCTTCAGTAAGGAAGCATAACAAAGAACTCGAAAAGGGCAACTGACCTGCACGAGAAACGTAAAGGGAGTGCCCTCAGGCCCGTGAGTTGTCACTAGTCGGGTCTCGCAGTCAATCTCGGCCCTCACTTCAGTTAGCCAATCCATATCAAGAAAGACGTCGAAATGGCATATCGTGGTGACAATCAAGTCAATGCATATCGTCCTGCTCCCTAGATCTATCAAGTAATCCTCACACATTTTTGTGGCATCTGTAAAAGTCCCCGGTGCTGCGATAACTCGCACCCCAACCATCGGAGTCGTCTTCAGTCCTAAGCACTGGACTGTAGAACATGATATCACGGATATAATGGATCCCGTATCCACCAATAGAAATATAGGGGTACCTTCAATGTGGGCAGTGAGCTTGAAGGCCAAAGGTACGGTAGCTGTAGAATCAGGCACTTCCACTGTGAGTGCATGGACACGTGCCTACTAAGATCGGTTGGGCTGAAGAGCCATAGGTCGCTGAGGCGGCCTAGATCGAGGTACGGGTGACCGGAATGATGGATGAGCTGGTGCCGAGCGTAGAGGTGATGCTGATATAACCTGGGGAAGCTGGCCATTGACTCTCTGGGGTGGTGAGAAACCGCTATCCCTCATCCTGGTGAAGCAGTTCATCTCGGTGTGGCCTGGCCTCTTGTAGTAGGCACACCACACATCAGGTCGCCTCACAAGGGCAGGTGAAGCCATCAGCCTCAGCGGTGAATCTGCTCGCAGCCTCTTTCCGAGGAATGGTCTGCTCGGAATCTCTAGTCATGGCCTAGGAGCCATCGGTGCTCGCATATGGGACTGCCTATCTCCGTCCTGCTCAGCTCTCATGGACATGCTCACCAGCTCTGCATAGCTAGATATGCTAGTGCAGCACATCTTAGAGCAAATATCTTGTCACGGGCCCTCAGAAAAATGCAGCATACGCATTGGCTCATCTGCCAGAATCAACGGGGCATACCTGCCTAACTCTGTAAATCTGTTCCCAACTCTGCCACTGACATCCCTCCCTGTCGGAGGCGAAGGAACTCACTCTCCTTCTCGTGGCGATAGGTGACGGGATAGTATTTTTCGTGGAAGCGGGTCTCAAAATCTGCCCACGTCCATATGTGTCTAACTGCAACAGTACGAAGGATAGTATCTCACCATAAGCTGGCCTCCTTCTCAAACATAAAGGTGACCAACTCCACCTACTCGGGCTCTGTGCAGTGCAACGGCTTTAGCATCTTTAAGATGCGGTCAAGCCAATACTCGGCCTCCTCGGGTCTGTGAGTACCCGCAAAGGTAGGGGGCCACAAGTGCTGGAATCGCTTAAAGTGGCCGCTGACACTTGCATTCCCAACAGGAGGTGTAAATGGAGCAGGCGAAGCCACACCCATGCTCTGGGCAAAAATTTTCGCCATGGTAGTCAAAAACTGCTACTGCTGCTGTGTCTGCTACTGCTACATCAACAACATCATTTGCTCCAACCTATCAGTAGGGGGAGCCGACTAAGGTACAAATGGCGTCGAAGAGGACGCACGGTTCTGCTCTAGAACCGGTGGCACAACAGGTGTAGGCCCATTGGTGGGGCCAGTGGTCGGCTGAGAGTCTGACATGGTGTCAGAGGGAGACAAGCCCGAACTGGGGTCCGTACGGCTATCGCTTAAGGGAGGTGCCCCGTCAGACGAATTGCCAAGAGTGAGCCATGCTGTACTCCATGCGGCCTTAGGTGGCATTCCCTATATATAACATAGGGTGCGGCCTTAGGTCAGCATGCCCACAACCTCATCCACATAGCATTTACACACAGTTTAAAGAAACTTCATGCATTTCATTTACCAAAATTGTTACAATACATGAAATACACATTACATGAATCATGACAGGAAACGCATATGAGATATTACAAGTAAAGCTGCAAACATTAAAACAACTAACAAACACAAACACACTATCTACCTACGATACCACTAAGCTCTTAAACATTAAAACGCAAACATTCTAAAACAACAACAAAATAAACTACAGGACAATGACATGGATGACTAGACATCTGAGTCTGGCGATGGAGGAGGGGCACCCTTATCCTGAAGGCAACATAAGATAGTTTTCAAGGTGCGGGTCACCTTCTTAAACTTGTGCTTCACGAGGGCCCAGACATCAATAATCTCCTGTCGCAGGGTAGCCTGGCCCTCCTAAAGTCAAGCTAAGTGGGCTTCCCTAGCAGCTCGATCAGGGTCATGCCCCGTTGTCGTCGGAGGGGAGCTCTCATCCATGTCCTGAGCCTCCACTTTTCTTCATGTTCTTCTTCTATCTCTTCTCTGCTTTCCTCCCTCACTTTCTTCCTCTAGATCAATACTTTCCTCCCCCTCACTATTGGACTCCTCCCCATACTCATCGAGTCGGGCTTGACGTTGTGGAGTGGGTCGGCACCGGCACTTCCGCCCCAAGTCTATAGCCAAACGCACGTGCAATCTTGCATATGAGTCGGCTAAATGGGAGCGAATCAGACGCTCTAGTGGAGCTTGCGGTAAGAACTATCTACCGCAGAACGTGTGTAGGCATGCACAAGTTCTCTCCCTGCCCCACTTGGTACAGGAAATCTACCATCAGACGGGTGCACTCGCTACGGTTGCTCTACTTGGGGTACACGTTGTACGTGAAGATGTGGTAGAGCAGGCGGAAGTCGTCAATCATATTGGTTGCTAGGAGGCTATTGTTCGGATTTCATCGGGCCAGTTGTCCGCAAAGGAATCGTGTGCGGCGATCCCCTTCACGTGCACTCTTCAAATTCTTCTCACTTGCATGCACTTTGATAAGCAGCATCTTCATAAGATGAGCTATCAACCCAGCATCAATTGTGGCCTCCCGATCTCTACCTACTGGGATCTTGAACTATAAGGGCTCCAACATAAGCTCTCGAATGTGGGCGTAGAAGGCTCGAACTGTGCCCACATTTGCACGGTACTCACCCTCGAATACAGGATCCCACCCGACCTCGACCAGGCGGTCCATCACCAGATATTGCCCAAAGAGCCTCTCATCCACATGAGCTTCAAAGAGGACCCTGCGACCCTGAAATCTCCCATGAGACATATCCGTCAGGAGGATCCTTTCGAGGGGAGCCTGGGGATCAAGCTCCCACTTGGTCCTTATCTCCCGATCGACACTTACACTAGTGGCGGTGCCTCTAAGCCTCCTTGAATGAGTAGGGCGACTAGGCTCGGCCTCATCCGTAGGAGTCCTCTTCTTCTCCATGAGAGAAAGAAGCGTGAAAATCGAGAAAATGGTCATCATAAGCTCATATAGAGCCATTGGAGTGGAACGATAGGTGAAAATAGGATGGATTGTCGAACTTGAAGGTATGTGAGACATAAATGAGAGATTTGTACACTCAAATTAAAGGGAAGGAGAGAGATAGGAGAGGGTTTTAATGGGAAACAGTGGAGCGGAGTGTGTGTTGAAGGAAAATGATGAAATGGGTGGATGGAGGGGAGATTTGAAGAGAAACAAAGGTTTTTGAAGAAAAAGGAGAGCTTGGAGGGGTAGGTTATGAAGAGGGGGTGTGTTTTAAGGGGTTAAAAATAACCCAACACACATCAGTGGGCCATACAACGCCTTAGGAGCGTCTGCCCGAACCGGCCCGCCCGGCCATGCCCACCAGTTGGCGAGGCCTCGCGGAACCGGTGAGGTCCTCGCCAATCTCTGGATGATTCGGTGATGCCTCGCTGGTGGGGCAAGGTGCTCCTACTTCTTGGACCCTAAAAACATGTGGGACCCACCCAGGGTCCCCCTGGAAGTGTTTCGTTTGGCCCCCGACTCCCTTTTGAGTCGTTTCGGGTCATTTCGAGTGTTTTCTGATATAATTTCATATTTTCTTGATTGTTGAAGGCTGGGATTGGGTAAATCAAGGTCTAAACCCGTCGATTGATGGTCTAAAAGTGATCTGGGGTCGTCTCAAGCAATCACGGATGTGTACGAACCCGATCTCAGTGATCGTTTTGGGTAAATTTCACCAATTAGCGAAACTGGGAAACCTAAGCTTATCTCTACATTTTTCTCGCGCCTACCTTGGTCTAAATATGTCAGTGCGCATCATGTGACCATAACCCAGGTCTGGTTTAATCCAAATCATGCTCTGACACCAACTTGTAACACCGTGAAAATCGGGGGTCGAGTAGAAGTCCAACTCCCGAGTTCCAACGCATCACTTATGCAACATATTTGATGATGATCTGTATTAGTGCATAAAAAATGAATACGATTAAGCCAAATCAGCAAAACATAATCAAGGGACAGCTGTAATACGCAAGCGGAAGACTGACTTAAATATGTATAGCTTTATACATCAGTATAGGTCCCCAAAGTATGTATGCAATGCCAGGTCAATAATTACATGTATTGTTTCAAAATACAAAATGACAAAAATGTAATAGTCCACTACAAGTATAACCCTGAAGCCCCCCCCGATCAGAACGGTCTATGTAAACTCACCTGAATACTGCATATATGAGAAAGCATCATCATCGTCTGCGAAGTCTATCTCTGCCTCATCAGTCGTGTCTCCATCTGCAACTAAGACAGAGTCAGGTTGGTTAACATGGGAGTGAGTGATCAACTCAGTGGAACAATAAAGCAAAGGTTAACATGTTCTCAATTCAGTCAAGCAGTAATGATGAAACAATACAGTCAAACATCTCTAAATACTCTGATTAATGCAAGAATGGTATGTATAAATGATGCATGCCCTCGCCTGCACTCCCTCTGCGATCTTCATCTAATAGTTACGCATGTCAGTCACTTCCTCAATGCTCTGCCCAATGCTAAACGGCACATGCAGTGCGGTGCATAATCGTGATTACCAAGTTCTTATTAGTCCTTTTCATACAGCAGAATTGGGAAGCTAAAGTACCTCCCTTATATTAATTCCCAAATGATGATCCATTTTAGGGTCGTCAATCCTAGTAAATCTCATACGATGTTACGGTTCTAGGTCACTACAAAGGGCCCATCACCTTATCATTGTAGGCCTAGTTTGTACTCTTGTTGCTACGGAAAGGCTCGTCGCTTCTACATAGTCTTAGCGTACGCTCGAGGTCACTACAAAGGGCTCGTCACCTTATCAGTGTAGGCCGACAACTCGAATATAGTGTCCCATACCACCGTATTCGGCTCACAAGGTTGTGTTGCTCACTGGACACTACGGGGAGGCTCGTCACCCCAGCGTAGGCCGACAGCTCGACCACGGTATCCCATACCACCATGCCCGGTGTATGAATCTTAGCGGATCGAGGTACTAAGGTTAAAGGAGTTTTCACTGGTAAGTTTGATACCCTAGATTTAAGCAGTAGCGTCCATAAATGGTGAACATACATTGGGTTAATCGGGTTACTTGACGAGCTCGACTAGTACGAACGCACGTTGAGTTGATCAATATGAAGTGCATAAGCACTCTGTGTGGCCTAACCACTACCGACATTCCAAGTACGGCTCAAATTCATCAATCATGTCCTATGTGGCGAAACAACCTAAGCCACCTATTCAGTGCCTGTTACCGATTGCCTGGACTATTCCGTAGTCCCAAACACATTCAATCATAACAGATAATCATATAAAATAATCAGGGAAGTAATAGATCAACAATTCCAATCATACAAGCATGTGAGCATTTGATGGATTTCAACTTAAACATGAATTCACACAAATGCAATCCCTAAGTAAAACAGACAAAGAATATAAGTTACATGGAGGAAATCATACACATCGTTAAGGTAGCTGAGAATCTCATCTTAATGCCCATATAAAGTACAATTTACTACACACTTGTTCATTCAGACATTTCTACAAACACTTAGACTACATATTCTAACATACATGACGTATGTTGGTGATAACACATATTAGGGCAAATCCTTTCACTAAGGAATTGTCATGTATACCTCAACCATATGTCTACAATAGTTAATCATGGTAAACCTATCTCTAGATTCCATACTCATACAAAAATTTTAACAAACGCATGAATTGCACTACTTCGACATAGTTCATATGTACATGTAAGGCGAAACAAACAACACATTAGGCATGTAAAATGGCACCCATGTCAATAGTAAATCATTAGTCGACATTGAAAGCCTTGAAAATCATAACCTATACATTTATAGTCCGCACCTTACGCCGGTAAATGCGTAACAGATTCGTTTTAGACACTTGGCCTTTGTCAACGGCGGATTGGCAGCCTATAGCATGAATTAGGTTAGCTATTTCATAACTTACACTATCTGAAACCCTAAAATAGATTAGGTTTAGGTTTTCTTACCTAAGAACGGAATTGGAATCGCCTGTATAGCGATACAGGAAAGATGGTTCAGTGCGTGGAATAGCGGGATCGAATCCCAGGAAGAATTTCCAACTCTCACTCTCACTTTCTCTCTTTTTCCTTCCTTTTTCCTCTACTCTCTTTCTTAGGGTTTTAGAATTTGTATGGAATATGAGAGAGAGAGAGAGAGAGAGAGTTTAAGGCCCTTATATAGCCTAGAACTGATGGGAATGGCCCCGGGGCCAAGGTATACTTAGGTTATATCCAAAGGGCATCTGTTTCAGCCCATCGGAGCACTTCTGGTGGCCCCTTTTCCACGTGCGGTCGGACTTAAGCTCCCTGACATTGGATCTAGGTCAGGCTGAGTTTTCGTTCTGATTGGGTTTACAGATCAGCCGTGGCGAACCAGTTTCAGTTCAACAGTCACGGTTGCTCGATCAGGGCCACAAGTTCATGGCCATGCATGGGACATTTCCCCTAATTTGAGGGTGTATTTGGGTCTGAATCTGATGGTCTAAATTCTTATATTTGGTGCAAAAGCGACACGACTCAGATTACTTAAATTCAGATTTTATTTCTAAAGATATTCACGTTTCTCACACACTTTACTCCGGGCTCAAGTTGTGCATTTCTAGACACAATTAAGACTTGATTTTCGTAGTGGTTTTTAAGTCCAGTAATGTGGTCATAACTGTTTAGCTTTGCGGTTATCGGACTTTCGACGTGCGGCCCAGGTCCGATACGGAGTTTCGGTGTGCTCCCGAGAGCAACCAGGTTTAAGGATGGATTCTAGATTTCAGGGTAATGTAGCGTCAATGATACTGCACGGTTTGGGTCTTGCAGATCATATTTAAAGTGGTTAGTGCCAATTTTGCAGATAAACTAGTTTAGCACTCATTAATTCCCACTTAATTTCTAGAGGATTTGGTCCTGGGCGATTTCTGCCTAAGGTGGTACTCGGGTCTTTGTACAGATTTTTTCGAGACATTACACTTTCACCCCTAGGTAGCAAGACCCGTCATGATGTATCTATTGTATCTATATCGTCCATATGTTTTCCATATTAGCTTAGGTCATGAGCCCATAGATGAGGCCAATCAGACCCTCAAGTGGGTCACACCAAAGAAACAATGGTAACTTGATGTCTCCATTGGAACCTTCCTATGAACCACTATAAGGTTTAACTGCTATCCACACCCTTAGTGGGACGCACCGTGGACCCCAACCTGGTGCATGTATTGCATAATCAAGCTATCCCTCAACTTGACAGCCCATGATAGGCTGGCCCCACCCTAGTCCCCACCTTGATTCATGTATGTTACATCAACCACGTTCTTTCAGGCTAGCCCATCTATAGGGCATGTTTGAGATCCTAGTGGGCTGCCTTGTGGGCCTTGCTTTAGGGCATTATATTCTCCACCTTAGTGTCATTTAAGGGGGCCCACCACGATTGTTGGTGAACCCCACATATCGCGCCTTTCTAGGCTATTACGGGCATGTTTAGGTTGTAGTTAGAGGTTATAACTGACAACCATCTTGGACCCTTGATGTGCCCATATGGCTAGCTACGAGTGGACCTTTCAACTATAGGCTTACCTATGTAGGAGCATGTGTGGCCCATTAGGGATAGATTCGAGTGGATCCCATCTAGTCATATCCGTATTAGATTTGTGGGGCCCATAGTATTTTAATTGCAATCCAAATCGGTCGTGGGTCCTCTTCAACGAATGAATGATGTCCACACCATTGGTTGGCTTATTGTTCATGTTGTGGCTACCCATTAGGCCTGTCTGGATTTGTATGTACTGGTCTTGTCATGGGCTAACCTTGTGGTTTGTGTTGTATTGGCACCATTGTACCACCATTTGGGTTCCATATATAGCATGTATTGAGCCCATTATGGGCCCATGTTTGGTTGGTTGTGGGTTGCGCTCTTGGGCCTAACTTAGGGATATTGTAGGGGCCCCCTTTGATGTCTATCCTGGGCCTACCATGATTGTTTGTGGACCCTATGAAGGATGCCCTGACTGGATGCTGAGAGTAGTATTTTTTGGCCGCTTGTGTGCCAGCTTGTTAAGTGGGCACATTGGCTTGAAAGACCATTCAGCAGAGCCTTGTGGGCCTTGATGGACTTGTTTTCCAAGTGAGATCCACCCATTATGAATGATGAATTTCCCTTATCATGTGGGGGCGATATTTTACATCTGTGTTGCTACAATACTTCTTTGATAATTTATGTAGCATTAACTTAGTGATTTGTGCGATGTTTACACTTATGATTGCTATAATACTTCCTTTATATTGATATGGTGTTTTCTTTATATTGATGCGGCGTTATTTTATGTTAAATGTAGCATTGCTTTTATATTCGAGTTAACATTGCTTTATATTAATTTAGCCTTTATTTATGCTTGATATGGTATTACACACCTCATGCATAGTAGTTATGATCGTATGTTATCATATCTTATTCGCATCATGTGTGCATGGTTTGGATGATGGCTAATTTATGATTTTTGGCTTACCTATGCGTGGTAAGGCCGCATTGATGACTTTACAACTTAGGGCATTTTCAGGGGACCCATATGAGATGGGGCCACCTTGCATGTATGTATGGCTTGCATGACTCGAATGATGGACTTATGCATTCACAGAATTGCATGATGTATTTGCATCCACACCCTAGCGACATCAGGGTTGTGGCACCATATGATTATTGCAGTTGGTAGCTTGAGTATGGACATCGAAAATTTGGTTACATCTGCTAGAATGTAGGATGTCCCTGGATGAAAGTTCTTAAACCATGTGGGTCAACAAGATGCTCCAACGTTGAGACCTTGTGGATAACATGAGCTCCCGAGTGCCAAATACCAGTAGGCTACTTCTCCCACTATGTCGTGGTTGGTTAGAAGGGGGTGTGACCTTATCCACCCGGGTGAAGGGAGTTATAAGAAAGGTTGAGTTTGACTAGCTCATGAAATGGGTCCGCTATCAGTGAGTCGAGTGGGGATTGACATACTACTGATGAGACGAATAGTGAGGCCTCTTCCACTCATTGGGTCATATGTGCTATGAGGCGGTAGGCTAGTGTCAGATGTACTAGACCTTGATGATTCTAGATAGGAACCGTACCGAGATGTGGATTAGATATCATGATTGGAATGTTGCATTGCGTCATTAGAATATGACATTTTGGCCATATAAGTCTCTGCATTGCATAGCCTGGTTATGGCTGCTAGTATTTATGGACTTACCAGTTTGGCCCTCCATCATTCCGCTTACTTTAACAATTGTATGCTTGGCACATGCATTGTGCACATACGCACGCACTCTCTAAGCTTCGTAATAAGTTTACGCACGTTCGTTACGTGCATGTTATGCTAGACCGCAGCAGTATTATGACAGGAGCTTGTGCCTGACCTTTTGGAGTTTTATTTTATCATGTATTTCCCTTTCAGTAATGTACTCAAAGATTATATTAGTTGCTATGTGGTGATGATGTTTTGTGACTTGTGTACATTTGTGGTTATGCTCCTCTACAAAAAAAAAAAATTTATGCTAAAAATCCTCCTCGTAGGATCCCAAGATTGAAACTTGGCGCATGGGAGGTGGGAGCCGAAAATGGAGTACCGCGGAGGCTGTCGGTACCAGATTCGATGGCTGAAAATTTCGTAAGCCCAATTCCCAAGTTTGGGGCGTGACAAGCTTGGCATGCTTTATATAGGGAGGCAAATCCCTCTTGTATTAATACACATGCATGGTAAACATATGATAAATACATGGTAAACAAATATAACTCTCATCTTAAGGGTGTGAAGTAATAAGAAGAGGTTTTAGGGTTGGTGAGGGTACAAATAATATATGTATATGTGTCAAGGAGAGTGGATCCTACAAGTATAGTCTCCTTAATCTAAGTGCATGATTATATTATTTATTGCTTATGCCCACTTGTAAAAATGATTTCTTGATCAAAATGACCATGGCTAATTATATGAAAATCACAAGTATTCGTATAGGTGATGGTGCAACAATTATTGTACGCATGCGTTCATGTGAAATAGGGTATATTAATCGAGTGTGTACATGACATGATTGTGTAGGGCATACTAAAAGATTCTATATCCAATCATTATATCAAAATGAAACTTTTATTAATTTCAAGGTAAAAAATATAAGTGTATAACACTATGGGCCATGCTCAAATGTATGGTTATAATACATATGGATAATTTTATGATTTTACAGATGCTAAAATAATTTAAAAATCATGGTTTTGAAGATCTATTAGAATTATGAAATAAGAAGCTAGTATACTCTGATAGGGTCCACAAAACATACTAAAATTGATGGTTCAATAATTCTTAGCCCTAGATCCCAGCTTTTTATCCTTGTTTGAGTCAAGATTTTTATATGTTATTGTTGATAATGTGTCAAAGAATATAATAAACGATAGTCTATAGAAAGATCAAGTGGTTCAATGGAAAATTCTCAAGATCTTGATAATACGTCTGTTAAGATGATAATTTTAATGGTAGATTTGAAAATGAATCAATTACTAATCAATTTAGATTGTTTGGATCGATGATCCATGACTTGGATAAGTGATCCAATGGACGGATTGTCACAAATCCTGATTTAAATGGTCCAAATGACCCACCTGATGATTAGTTATAATTAAATAATTAAAAAAATATTTAACCCTCAAAATTGCTAGTATATTACTCCCGCCAACCTTGCATTAACATCATCCTCCTCTTTTAACAGCTACATTCCTCTCTCTCTCTTAGTACTGACTTGGGATTACTAGCTTTATTAGAGGTACCCAAGATCGGGCATTTTCAGTTAACATATCAAAGTAATCCCAAGTCTCTTCAGGATTCTTGCTCATAAATTCATTGTTACACACTCTATGAATTAGTGCATGTTTAATCTTAAGCCGTTATAGAAAAAGCTAATCACCCGCCAAAACTTGTAGCCATGATGTGGGCAAGTGAGAAGTAGGTCCTTGAACCATTCCCAACATTGAAAGAATGGTTCATTTTCCTTTTGAGAGAAATTCATTATATCGTGCCTCAATGTGTTGGTTTCATAAACCGGAAAGAACTTTTAAGGAACTCTCGGATCATCTCGCCCCATGTCCCGATCGATCTAGGCAAAAGTAATGGAGCATGATTCAGCTCTCCTTTAAAGAAAATGGGAATAATTTGAGTCTAATAACATCTTGGGGGATATTGTTGTAATGCAGGGTTGTGGCAATCTCGTCGAACTCTTTCAAGCGCAAATATGAACTCTCAGAGTCAAATCCATAAAACTTAGGGAGTAATTAGATAACTCTCAATTTAACATTCACATTTCACTCAAAAAGGCACGTTTGTTCTCATTGGTTGTAGATAATCATGTAAAGTTCTAACCGGTGGAACATGGTGTACTTCATTCTCATCACGTATTGTCCTAGACGGCGGTGTGTTTCGCATAGAATTCTCATTAAAATTTCTCTCAATTTTAGTTATATTTCTGGATGATGTTTCAGGAGAACTTAGATGTTTTCTCACACAGTGATGGATTGATGGACAATCCGTTAACTATCCTCCTTCGCTTAGAAGTATCGAAGTATGGTCCCGGACCCACTTGGGCATGACCCACACATAAAATCCTAATTCTAAACCTAAATACTACAACAAAATAAAAAAAATCTACAACAATTTAGAAACAAGTAAAAAGAGAGTAGAACAATGTTACTAGAAGAGAAGAACTTTGATTAAAGTGAAATCCTAAAAAATAGAAACATCCCGATGTTAGTAATGTTAAGAAATTAAAACAAACCCTAAAAATTATGAAAACCCTAAAATAAACAAAACCCTAGGTTAGAAATTTCAAGAAAATGAGACCCTAACATAAAAATAGAAATTAAACCTAGAGGAAAAAAAAAAAACTAAACCTAAAACCTATTGTATTCGCACCACTCCCCGGCAGCGACACCAAAAACATGTTCACCAACCTTAAGTGTAGGGTCATGTGTAGCAATAACTCAGTGAGACCGAGGTCGATCCACAAGGAATGTGAGAACACAACTACAGCTAGTCCACAAAAAAGGTCTAAGAAGTAAGAATTCCGGTGAATAACTAAGGGTAAAAACAATAATTAAAACCAACTAAGGATCCAGGGATCCACTTTTAGCAATCACAACGGTTAGACCATTGATTCATCTTTTATAACTTAATTACAATCGAATTCCAATTCATTCTAATCTTTCCAATTAAACTGTTAAAACATAAACAAACATGCAACAAGATATGATATTAATTGAACAATTCTCTCATGAACCACATGGATATCGATTGTGGGGAATTCAAAGTATCTACTGTGCCCGGAGTGTACGATAAATCAAATAACCGTACAGATTGATTCATTTTCTAAATAAGCTAAGTAATTGCACTTCAAAGCATCCAATGTATTTGGAGATTCACAACAGATCCATAAATAAACAATTTAAAAGCTTTAAAATAAAATTCAACCCAAATTCAATTAAATAATCATTATTCAAATCTCAAGTATGAATCAAATGAACTAAAACATTGCAATAAACTAGAAGTTTCACCTTCTTAGCCTTAGCTAAGAGATTAGCTATACATAGCCACCTCTAAAAATAGAAAACAGAAAATGAAACTAAGAAAAGAATAAGAATTCAGAGAAGGATCACTCCGACAAAGCTCCGCCCTTGCCCTAGCTCTCCTCCAACCTACGAAGGTGATTTTATATCTAAAGAACCCTTCTTTATATAGAAAATTCACCCATCAAACTTGGAATTATGCAATTGCATAATAAACTTACACAATTTCTCGGTCGACTGTGAGAAGGCTCGGTCGACCGAACACTGTCTTGCACAAGGCCGTTTCATGAAGCAAGTCACGGTTGATCGTGAAATTCCACGATTGACAGTGAAGGTCTCTTCGGCAATTTATCGAAAGTCAGGGTTGACCATGGAATTTTATGGTTGACCCTAGAAATCTAGGACTTGTTTTTTTTAGCCTTGTAGTTTTAGGATTTCATTTTCTTGGCCCTGAAATTTTAAGATTTGTTATTCTTAATTTCTTCACTTATTTTCAAGCATCATTCGAATTCCTCTTAATCGCCTTTGGTTCACATGTTTGAATATTCTTGATTATCACCATTTGAGCTTTCAAATCTTCCATTACTCCACTCTTGATCATCTTTGGGCTTTAAATCCCCACCTTTAACTTGAATTCTCATGTACCTTTTAATCTTTCATGGATATGGAAAACACATTTAATTAGCTCAATTTATCATGAATTTGCATGGGAAAGCATTACAAAATAGGAGTTACATATGTAATATTTATCACTCAACAATACCTTCACATGTATTGTGGAACACACGATCAACAACCTAACCTCTGAGATAATGCCATTAAGATATACTAGAACATCTAACCGATTGATCCTGCTTAACCTTCTCATCGCAAGTAATTAAATATATGTAGACTCTAGAAATGAATCAAATCCTCCATCAGTGCGGCCCACAGGAATGTTGGATTCACTTCATTCTTAGACCCACGACTTTAAAAGACCTAAGCTGCATAATGGACGGTTCAGATCCTCTATGAACATCCTAAATGGGGCCCATCAAGCCATATATTTTTAAAAAAGAAAAGAAAAGAGAGAAATATATAAATAGAGTAGCCAACTGCTAATCTGCAGCTTTGACCACACTTGACCCGAGCCCCCCGTCCTCTTCTTCCTTTCAGTTCGAACCCACGGACGACTGCACCTATGGCATTGCACCCGATTATCATGATGGGACCCATAGCCCGATCCAATCCAAACCGTTCATCAGATTCGGACCTTTAAAGAACCCGCACCTGTAGATGTCTGCTAATCAGAACACTTTGGTGTGACCCACTCGAACGTTAGATCTGCCCCATTTCCTTTTTCTATTCTTCTTCTTGTCCATTATTTTTTCTTCATGTTTTATGTTCACAATGGGGGTGTGATTTGTTGAATTCATACAGCGACATGAGCAATAACAATCTCGGAAACTCAATACCTTATCAACTTCCTCCAAACCTCCAACGACTGTAAGTTACACGAATGAAAATTTCTCACAACAATGTAAGATTTGGTGGTGACAGTTAAATATCTCATCTGCAGAAATCTGGCTGGGAATAGCTTCAATGGAGGCCTCCCTAATTCGATTTCCCAGATGACTTCTCTCAAATACCTGTAAGTTTGGCACCTTTTTTGTTTAATTCTGTTATGAATTTATATCGGAAACCTGAGAATTAAGCGGTGGTATTGGTGGTGAGTGTAGAAACGTGAGTCGCAATCAACTTCAGGTCGAATTGGGTGGCCAATTTGGTGGACAACTAACTGATCTCTCAACATTGTGAGTTAGTTCTCTCTTCTCATTAAAATAGCAACAATTCTTAGCTGCTTTAGCATCATGGGAAAATGTTTTCTCATTATTCTACTGTTGACAATGAGCGAAATTGCTTTCACCTTGCATGATGGGTTGATGGTTTTCATCATGGTTTTTAGACTCGGAGTCTCAGATTGACTCTTTTCATTTCGAGTTGGGTTGTGATGTGCCTGAATCGGGGTTATTATTATTATTTGTTGGAGCGAGAAACTTCTATGATAAAAGAATTAAAGATCTGAGGGTGAGTTGAATTGTAGACTGTAGCCACAAACGATAAAAGGTGCAAGAGAGGGAATGAAGCCTGCTAGAAATATTGACTAATGTCACTATTCTTTAGGGTTCCTTTGTTTTATTGAAATTGGTTTCAGGTTACTGAAATAAGTATTTCTGATTTTCCATCTTTGCTATTCAACCCTCTGAGGTATGTATCGCATGCTCCCAAGAATTCTATATGATCATGACTAGATGTCATACAACACTCCCCATTTATATACATTTCTTTACCTACCATGTAGAGAATTATTCCTGGTTGTATATGTACAGTTGTTTCAGTTGTATCTTAGTCCAATTCTTCCCAAAATGCCCCCTCTTATATATCTTTTTTTTTTTTCTTTTTTTTTTTGTGTCACAGTGCTCCAATGTGGGCCATGTTACATGGTCAGATTCCAATATATGCTGTTGCGGGGCCCGGTGGCATGATCAACATGTGATAATCCTTTGTTAGTTTTTCTAAACCGTGGTTCAAGTTCACCACCTGAAATCCCCTTCCATATTTGTAGAAGTCTATAATTCAGCAACCTGGAATAATGCAAATTGGTTAATTTTCTTTCCATTTTATTACTTTCTATGCCTATGTTGAAAGATATACTTCAATGTGACCCTGTTTGACCCTGTTTTGTAGGTACTTGAAGCTGAAAAACAGTGTCAGCATGCTACCCTCTCTCAAGAAGAAAAATGCTGTTGCGATTTAGGTACCATTCACTACAACAAAAATGGGTAAAACCGGCACTTTGGGTGCACCATGCAGCGGCGCTATTTAAGAGCGGGCTCACGGATGTTTCTATATAAGAATAAAAACAACAGGCGATTTCCATTTCGCTCCCGACTCTCTCTCTCTCTCTCACGACGACTCTCTCTCTCCCTCTCCCGACTCTCTCTCTCTCTCTCTACCTCTTCCGATGACTCTCTCTCTCTCTCTCTCTCTCTCTCTCTCTCTCTCTCTCTCCCAACTCTCAGCTTCTTCCTACCCCCGACTCTCTCTCTCTCGCGCGACTCTCAGCTTCTGCCTACCCCCGACTCTCTCTCTCTCTCACGCGCGAGCTGCCATTAATTTCAGGGCTTAGATGAAGATCTGAAACAGGTAAGAGTCTAGATTTCATCAATTTCAACCTTAGTGATTTCTTAATTAGGGATTTACAATGTTGAAACCCTAATTAGGGATTTACTATGTTGAAACCCTAATTAGGGATTTTCTATGTGGAAACCCTAATTCAATGTTAAAACCCTAATTAGGGATTTTTCTATGTTGTTTGATGCGAATACATAGAAACGATTTGTTGTGTGATACAGTTCTGATTTGTTCGATACTTCGATTTGCAATTTTTCGATCTGAATTCTGTTGGATTTCGTGACGGGTGGAGTGTTTTCTGCACTCGATTATGTAGTCAGAATTTTAAGGTGTCTATTTATTTATTTTATTTTTATAAATACTCGGTTTAGATTTCCGTTATTTCTGCTGTGTTTGATTCCGATCCGATTAGGTTCTTATCTGATGCTTCAAGGATTTCAGGGAAGAGTTATCAGTTTGAATTCTACTGGTTTTTTCATTTGGGACTTTATGCTTTGGATTTTGCCATGGAAGGTGGCAGTGATCCGGAAGGGAGTCAGTTTCTGAGGTTTCTCTTTTCTCCATTTTCAATTTTTTTTTCATTTGAGAATGCTGAATTGTGTCAATCTCTATGGAAAGAACCGCAGTTTTAGATTTTGAAGTTGTCAGTTATTTGAAAGATCCTTAACCACTCAACAGGGCTATGTCTGTGAAGAATTATGTATATATCTGTCTGGTGTTTCAGCTGAACATCTATTGTCCCATTGATGTGAGTGGCTCTAGTCTGCCATCTGTTTCTTGGGTCGATTGACATATTGGTTGAAAAGAGGTTCCTTTCATCTTTGGTGGTTAGAGCTGATTGGCTTGTGTTAAACAGGATACCCACTGTATTTTTGGATTCCTGTTTTTTGTTTACTATTTTGAGTTTCTGTTATATTCTCTTAGCTTTCGGGCATAATATTCTCCTGTTCTGATTTCTTTCTCATGAAATCTAGGCGAATTCTTCCTTCAAATTATCTCTGCAGATGATCACTTCTTGCTTAATTGCATCTCTCCATAAAATTCATTATATGTAAAAATAAAAAGTAAAGTAAAGAAGAAGAAGAGATTTTGGTGTTCTGACATGTATTACATCCTGATTCATCCAGTCTGTATGCGGGACCCATGGTTCAGTGATCCAGACCGTTGATCTAATGTGCCCCACCCTTCAAGAGTATTCCTGATCGGGGCAAACCCCTACCCTTCAATCATTGGCCTTTTTTTTAGACTGTTGCTGCATTTTTTCCCTTAACCATCTATTTGTGGGCTGCTGATTGGAAGAGTATAGTCTTCCAGTTGGATACTTTTGGAGCATCCCCTTCATTGGTGGACCCATCAGATCGGTGCTCCAAATCAGTGAAGCAGGGCCTGCTTGCATATATTGGGTTATATATTGCATAATAGGTGCCTTAGATTATATGAATTGTTCGCCTCATTTTATGCCCTTATGGTTAACATTCGTTATTATTAGTCGTAACAACTGTCTCTGCAGGCTCAAAAGATCCTATTACTTATGATTGCTAAATGAGCAACAATTGCTGTCTCTGCAGACCTAAAAGATCCTATTCTTTGTTTTGGTTTTTCTCTTTTCTTATCAAAGGGAAGGTTTAGCTGTAGAAGAGGACAGTGGAAATTGCTGATTTTTTTTTTTTTTTTTTTTAATTTTTTTAAAATCTGATTTTGTTATGCGTTAGGCTTGTGACTGTTCCTGAGAAATGGGGTCCTTTGTTTGTTTGGATCTTTGTTGTCGATTAGGTTTATGAGTACAGCAGAGTTTCTATATATATGAGTTCGAAAAGCCTCTAATCAGTTGAATTTCAGTGAGTTATTCCTAATGTAAGTGTGAAATTTGAATAATTTCCTTTAATTCATGAATCGGGATTGGATTGGAATTGTATGGCAGTGATGTATGTCTCTGGTTTCTTTTTATTTAAGTTTAGGTCGTGGTGATTATTAATTTCCATTTTGGCATGAGAAGGGTGACTGAGCTAAATTTATACAAGTTTATGTGAGAGAACAGTGATATCAAAAGCTGAGTATTCTTATATGGATGTGATTTGCTAAAGACTATCTATCAACAAATAAATATCAATTTTCTGTATTATGAACGGTTTCGTACAAATAATGTTATGGTTTCAGTTCAATAGGCTTGCTATTGTTTTTACTGCAACTACATCATTTGGTTGGTAAGAAAATTATAGTCCAGTAATTGTGATTAGTGCATCATAGAGGACTCAAATCTGCTTTTTTATTTTATTTTTCCTTAGGTGCTTGACAAACAGGATTGTGAAACTGTGCATATCCTAGCCAAGTGGCACAAGGCTTAGCAACTGCAACAGTTCTTGCCACTGCAGCAGTGAATGGATTGGCATTAATCATGTATTTTATTTTATGTGAGAGCAAAGATTTTCTTAGGTTCTTGCACCGGATAGGTGCAGCTGCAGGAAAGAGTTGGAATGTTATAACATAGCATTGGCCATTGTTTGTCTGGGTTGTGTGAAACTGAGATTGTGAATTAGTCAGCATGGCTCCTGGGACTGGGAGTAGCATTTGCAAGGAAGTCCTTGAATCTCAAGCTGCAGATCATGAGTTATCCATTGCAAGTGATGAATTGGAAAAATTCCAGCTAACTAAGCCTACTATTGCTCCTAGCATTAAAGGAGGTGTGTCTTCCACTAATGGTGTGAATGAGCTTCTTAAGTGATTCACTCGTATAATCGCCTTTTAGAACATTACTATTAATACATTTGTGAGTATTTTCTCTACTAGCACAAATTCAGTTTAGTTATCATCTAGTGCATGCACATATTTTTTTTATAATCATTTTAGTGTATACAACCTGGCTTCTTGTATACAAAACAGATTTTTTTTTTTTTATAATCAACAGTTTACTGCGCCAGTTGCATTGTTCAGTTTGCTGATTCAGTTTCTAACAGTTTACTGTGCCATTTGCACACGAGCCATGTCCACTAGTGCTGGGTGACAGTTGCATTGCCTTAGCATGTAAGCATTGGCTTTCTTTTGTGTTGCTTATTGTTTTTGTAACTTAATATCCAATTGTAATTTTGGAATGATAACAATCTATAATTTGTAGCTGAATTGGGCTTTCTTTGGAATTCTGATTTCATTTGGAATTTTAATTTCATTGTTGTATTTTTCATTCAGATGAGTTTGTAGGTCCCACATGTAAAGTATTATACATATCCATGGATGTGCTATATTTTTCATTATTGAATAATTCAGATGGGGATCTGCCAAGCTTCAGCATGGATCTGCCATATATTTTTCAGTATAAATTTGTATAGCTTTTGTAAATGTTGTACTCTTGTCATTATTCAATAATTCAGATGAGGATCTCCCTTCCAGTACAACTTAAGTTGTTTTTCTCCTTTGCAGGTCTTTGCATCCGTTCAGGCAGAACAAACCAGTTAATCTCCTCATATTGCAGATTGCAAATGATGATCCATGGAAACAACAATAAGTCAGGCCTCCATGAACTAAATACTTATTCTCCCATTTTCCAAGTTACTTTAAATTAAAAGAAAGAAAGAAAAGAAGATGCTTTTCCATTGCTTGAATGCTTAAATTATCATCCAATCACTGTCTTACTTGGCTTCCTCTTCAATGAAGGTTCTGACATGAGTCTTGGACTTCTGTTTATCTGAATGCAGTAAACAGAAAATACATGAGTCTTGGACTTCTGTTTATCTGAATGAGTCTTGGACTAATGAAAATTTATTCTTTCAATGTGTTTCATTCTTTAATTTTCATTTTATAGTCCATTTGGTTGGTTATTTGTTCCAATGCAAACCAGTAATATGCAGAATTCCACTTGTCATTTTGTTTTTTGCAGATGCCAAAGTGCTTCATTGTTGTATGAATCATCAAGTATCCAGTGCTAGATACTAATATCTTAGTTATGTCAGGTATGTAAGGCACATATGTATGAGATCCAAACCATTCATCTTTTATACCTGTGGATACTCCATATGTCCAAAATCATAAAATCCAAATGATCCAGAGCCAAGCCACTATTTTATAGGCTTTTCTTTTTTTGCTTTTTTTGTTGAATGTGAGTTCTTTATGAATTGTTCCTATTCTAAGCCCATGGATGACCTGTTTCCTAAAAGTTTTTCCAACCACATGATTTAGGGACAGCTTGGATAGAAATTTCAGTAAAAAGAAATGTGAAAATGTGCTGGGCTTTGCAATGCTAACTTGGCTCCTCCTTTTTTAAATGCAGATTTTGTAGATTTCTAAAATCACGCCCTACTTTATCTGATTGGTAACCTTCAAACAGATAGTGAAAAGGAATATTTTGCACCTAATTCAATGAGAGAATATTACTAGAACCTACCATTTTCTATAGTGAAATTCCAACAAATATACATTCTAGGATCTTTTTTCTATCATGTTTTATATTACATTCTTCAACTCAAGTTATGTGCCATGCAATTTTGATTGGATTAAAACATGGAATCCAGTTGATCAGCCAAGCATAAGGAAAAGAATCCTAAAATGGGTTTTTGGAAAAATTGAAATCAGAGATTCACTAGCTAAAAATAAGTAAAATTAACTGAATTTCTAGAGTTTAAAAAGGTATACAAAAAATTAAACAATATTTTTGTGAATTCAAATTCCTCCTATTTGAAGTAACCTTGGATTCAAGTATGGCTTAAACTGAAATTCCTTCAATGCAAAAGAAAAGAAGAAGAAAGAAGAAGAAGAAGAAACTTTCTCTACATTCTACATTTCATTTTTTTGATATTCAGTTGTAGTAAACTGAAATTCCTGCAGATTTGTATACTTGATGCAAGGATCAGGCAGAACCTTGCTGCCATGCAGCAGTTGGAACATGAGCTTGGGGCCATGTCTTCCTTTGATTATAGGCAAGTTTTTATCAACTCAATTTTTCACTTTTTCATTGGTTTGTCTGGAGATTCAGTTTTTGAACCTTGTTTCTTTATCTATGCGAAGAAAGGCGTGGGTTTTCATTTACCCCAACAATATATGAGGTAATGCTTTGATATTTTGGAATGGTTTTCTTTGATTTTTTTTTTTTTTAAATATTAGAGTGTAATTAAATTGAGAGTTGTTGTAGATGCCAATAGATTCTCAACTTTCTATATCTGTTCCTTTACTTCTATTATTGTGATCATTATGTAGAAGATTCTTGCTTAGATTCTCAACACATCTTAGATACCATCCACTTTCATCCATGTCACCTAAAGCAGATCATAGAATTGTAATTAATGAACCAGATTCACCACTGATATTGGTCACGTGTACACTTGAATGTCACCAGTGAAGGGTGCATATGGATGGACGGGTGTGGATAAAACACATGCGTCAATGTAGGGCCAATAGATGTAATGGAATTCAAGTTGCAACATTTGTTGCCTTGATAGTTTTTGACTTTTTAAGGATAGGATCGAATGATTGATTATTTTCCATGCTTCAATTTGTTGAATACTACTTTTTGACTCTTTTTTTTTTTTTTTAAATTTCTTCTTGTGTAGGATTTTAATCAATTGTGCCTGAATTTAGGCATACAAGCACTTCAGCCTTTTGATGCCACTCGTGCTATGGGTAGACCATATAGAGGATTTGTTTTTATTTATTTATTCGAGACCATTTTTAATTTATTGTAATATAAATGTTATATTTTTTTTATTATAAAGTAATATAAATTTTATTTAATATTCAGTTTTAATTGTATTGTATCATTTTTTATGTTTCAAATATTAAAAAAATGCAGGGTTTTCAATTGAATTATATATATTAAAAAATATTATTGGCTTACTGGAGCATTTCAAATCTATTCAAAGACTTAACCGGCGCTTTCTAAATCTATGCCGGCGCTTCTCTGAAAGATACAGCACTACCAAAAGCGTCGCAAAGATGGCGCCGAAAACGGGTACACAATTAGCGGCGCTCAGACAAGCGCCGCAAAAGTGTACTGGCGCCGCAACACCTTGTAGCGACACCCCCATTTATCGGCGCTTTGTGGGTTTTTAGCAGCGCTTAAAAGCGCCGCTAAAGGTTCTTCTTCTTGTAATGTTTGGTTAAAATCAGTAGTTGGTTCCCTTGTAGCCTAAAAAAAAAACATGACTAAGTACAGTTTAGCACTGAAAATTTAAATTGAGAACATGTTATTTTGTTGATATTCTCGTTTCTTTTTCATAGAGGAGCTTCAGAGAAATTTGTTATTACCAACTTAGAAATAGATAGCAGAGATAAATTATCCTTCTCATCTCCAGGTCAATTTGTTTCTTAAATCAAAAGCTTCTTCAGCATTTGATAAGGATCCTTATGTGGTGGTTTTATTAAGAAAACATAATTCATTTGCAGCTAAAACATTTATATGCTGAGTGTAAATTAGAATCCCTCATCAGGTACCTGTAGTATTCAAGCATTTAAACTTGACCTTTTTCAATGATGGATGGTGTAGTTATTTGCAAAATTATATCTGTATATTTGATTGTTTGTTTTTCATTTCCAATCAATTACTTTCACAATGAAGAATTTTAGGTAAATCTTTAGCTATACAAGATGTTTTATCTATGACTTCTTTTCAAATGCAGACGGATTATATAGCTGAAGAAGTTGAACGTCAGAAATCTACTAGTGATATGGCATGATTAGCTTGGCAGGAATTTGTGAAGGCAGTGATAGTGTATCAACAGAAAGTCAATAGCTCAGCATGTGCAGCAAATAGACTAAAGCTGGATCAAGAAATGGAGAAGAAGAGGAAGATATTATCCAAAGTTTCTCAATTGCGAGAGACGTGTATGCATATGGGCTTGAAATGCTCCAATCTAAGGAGTCAGATCTCGAGGCAGAAGCTGAATTCCGGGAGGTATTACCATTAGACATTCATTTGCGGAATTATACTTTGGGACACCCAAAAACATGCTGTGGATTTAGCTTATCACCATCCAGTGAGGATTGGATTTGAATCAAAGTAGGCCCCACTTTCTTTGACTTTGTTAGGATCAAGTGCCACTTCACATCGTGGTCAGATCCTTGATTGGAGGCATTAGTATTAAATGGATACACATACATGAACTATCTGTTGTGAAACACACTCATTGGGAGTTTTCTGAACGTGAGTCTTCTTATCACCATCCCACCAACATATGGTGGCAATGGAAGTGGGCCCCACTTGCTTGCTTTGGACTCTTAAGGTATGGGTATGTAAAGTGGAATCCACTTCAAATCATGGTCATGTTTGAGATTGTGGTCTGGCGTTTTATCGATGAGCGTAAGATGTTTCACCATTCGCGTTTCTTAGCAGATGGTTTCACATATAAAAAAACATATAGTGCATAGGCATAACTACCATGGATCTCATTTCTGAATTATTTCCTTTTTTGTTTTAGGTTGCAGTCGAACACGACATTGAGCGTGCAACAAGAAAATAGACTGAAGCAGATGGATGCGATGGTGAGAAACGTTTGTTCGTATTTAGAGGGAAATGTTAGCAAAGACTGAGGTGGGAGAAATCAGAAAATGCCTATAGGATAGTTATCTGATCTGCTCTCAAGATCTGCAGCACAAGGCAGCTCTCAAACTTGCGTAGAAAGCAACAGGAAGCAGAACTTGATGCTTAGTGTTATTTGTGTCTTTTTTGTTAGCTTAAATAGACGGTTAATTATCTTGTTAGTATTGTATTTTTATGCTTAGTGTTATTTGTCCCTGTAGTATTTTGAAAACCTTAAATAGATTGTTAACTGCTCCATTGGTATTGTGTTTTTATGATTGTTTTTAAAAAAATATTTACAAAAATAAACATTTTTAACCACAGTTTATAACTGAACTAAATAAAAAATTTAGCCTCGGTTTTGCTTCAGTTATCCAAATTGAGGCCACAACCCTTGTGGCTAAAGGCTTTAGCCTCGGTTGTTAAGAACCGAGGTTAAAAATAGATTTAGCTTCGGTTGAAGGCAACTGAGGTTAAAATTTTGATTTAGCCTCATTTCGAGAAAATTGAAGCTAAAAAGGTTCTTTTAGCCTCACTCGAAGAACCGAGGCTATAAAAGTCATTTTAGCCTCGGTTGCTAAAACTGAGGCTAAAGCCTTTAGCCGAGGCGGTTCGCAAAACTGAGGCTAAAGCTAAAGCCCCCTTTTCTTGTAGTGAGAGCTGATGGATGACATGGATTCCTTATCAACCATCTTAGTGGACCCCACCTATCAACTAACATCGTGTACAACATCCGCATTTGGTAGTTTTGTGCCCTATCTTCTGTTTATGTTTGTTACAGCAACATGAAAAGTTGGTGTGAATCTCAACCATTAAAACTACCGCTAGTGTTATACATCCTATGTCTCTCAGTCTTTTAGCACTCTTGTGAAGCTAATGACCAATCAGAAAGGAGCCCCAGCATGTTGTTCTTTCATGTTTTCGAGTACAACAACCACAACACCATCCTTTTGAACCCATTAGGAAAAACAATATGAACCATTGATCTAATGTTTCCTTAAGCTCCCTTACACCCATCCACACTATATATCCATATAGATCATAATCGAGAAATAATCACTGGAGTAAGATCTGCCATTAACACTCGACCCTCTACTCTGACAGAACCCACCACCATCCGATTGTTGTAAAACTTCATTTTTAATATTAAAATCATCATGAGAGGCCTGTTGGGATTTGTGCTGCGGAATCACATAGATTTGGATCTAGGATAGCAATCCAAGAGCACCAAGTAAACACAAGAGAACATAAAGATTTAACATGGAAAACCCTTTCGGGAAAAAACCACGGCACAAAGCAACAGATTTTCACTATGAAAATAGAAATTACAAAGAGAGAGAACTTACCCGACCTCGAATCTCACCTTTGCTACACCCTTTGAAAACCTTATAACCTTTTTGGAAACCCTTGTAATACATTTAGGAAGTCTTAAAATAGCCCTAAGGACCCTTATTTATAGTTTATAAAACTCTTCTTTCACATTGACTTTTTAATAGTCTAGAAACCGCCTCAAATTTACGCAGTCCGTGCGCAGTCTGCGTAACCTTCAACTAGTCGAAGTAGAGTTTCGACCAGTCGAAGGGACCTTCGACTAGTCGAGCCAGTCCCTCGACTGGTCAAGGATCTCAGACTCCAAGATTGGAGACATCTATTTAACAACAATCTCCACCATGTCTTCAATCTTTAACCGTGTAGTTTCTACTTCTTCTCTTATCTCTATATCACATCATAGCTTCAATCAACGCTCCTCATGCACACTCCGTCCTTCTTTTATGCCATCACTAAGCCCAGAGAAGTTACATAGAATTTGAACTTCTCTGTAGAAATGACCTTGATGAGCATATCTGCTAGATTCACGCTTGTGTGAATCTTCTCTGGTATTACGCATCTTTCCTCAAGTACCTGTCAGATAAATTGGTGACGAACATCAATGTGTTTAGTGTGAGAATGATAAACGGAATTTTTAGCCAAATTTATAGCTCTTTCATTGTCATAATTAACCGACACGGCTTCAAGTCCCAACTAACTTATCATGCCTCTCAACCAAACACCTTCCTTAAACGCTTCTATCACTGTCATATACTATGCTTCGGTCTTGAAAAGAGCCACCATGGACTGAAGCTTCAACATCTAATTAATTACTCCACTTGCTAGTATAAACGAGTATCCTGAAGTAGACTTTCTAGAATCTATACTGCCTGCATAGTCTGAATCCACATACCCTACCAATTTTGTTCCTATCTTCTCAAAAGCTAAGACATAGTCTTTTGTACCTCGAATGTATCGAAATAGCCATTTCATCGCTTTCCAATGTTACTTGTCGGGTTTTAACATATATCTGCTCATAACACCGATTGCCTGTGAAATATCTGGTCACGTACAAACCATGACATGCATTAAACTGTCAACCGCATTCAAATAAGGCACGTGAGACATAATCTGCTTTTCCTCATTTGATTTAGGACATTATTATAAGGAAAGCTTGAAGTAAGCCGCGTGGGAAACAGTCACTGGCTTTGCCTAATCCATCCCATATTTGATCAATACCTTTTCAAGGTATTCTGCCTGTGATAATCAAAGCTTGCTCTTCTTCCTATCTCTATGAATATCTATACCGAGAACCCTCTTTGCAGCCCCTAGATCTTTCATGTCGAATGTGTCTGATAACTGAGTCTTCAGTATGTTGATTTCAGACATATAATGACTGGAGATAAACGTATCATCAACATATGGTAGTAAGATGATAAATTTGCCATCACTCAGTGTCTTGTAATAGACATAGTGATCGTATTCACTCCGAGTACATTTTTGACTCAACATGAAAGAATTAAATTTTTTATACCATTGTCTAAGCGATTGTTTCAGGCCGTACAACGACCTCATTAACCTGCAAACTTTTTTCTCTGCCCCTTTAACTTCGTAACCCTCTGGTTGCTTCATATGGATCTACTCTTCTAACTCCCTATGCAGGAATGCAATCTTAATATCCATTTGTTCTAGCTCGAGATCGTATTGGGCAACCAATGCCAACGCGAATTTGATAGACACTTGCTTAACCACGGCACAAATATCTCTGTGAAGTCGATTCCTTCTCTCTGAGCATAACCCTTTACTACCAATCTCGTTTTGTATTTATCTTGTTTCCTTTTGAATAACCACTTACATCCGATCGCTTTTCGGCCCACTGCAAGCTCCACCAGTTCCCATGTGTAGTTTTTGTGCAACGAGTCCATCTCATCATCCGTAGCCACTTTTCACTTTTCTGTATCAAGCTCATCAAGAGCCTCCTAAATAGTTGACGGGTCCCCCTCATCTGTAATGAGGGCATATACAATATTAGAGTCGTCCCTGTATTTTGCCGGTAACCTGCGATTACGCGATGGGTTCCTTCTCACAGATGGCTACTCCACCTGATCTTATACCTCTGTCTGTATATCTATCTCTGCCTGAGTATCATCTATGCCAATTTGGATGTCTATGATTAACCTTTCTGGTTCCTCTTATTCCTCTTGATCATTCTTGTGGAATAAAGAACTTTCATCGAATCTGACGTCACGGCTAGTGATGACCTTACGTGTGACCTAGTTGAATAACCTATAACCTTTCACACCAATACCATAGCTAATAAAAATATACTTTTTAGCTCTATAGTTTAGCTTGTCTCTCTCAACTGACGTCAACTGACATTACATGAGAGTAGCTTTACAACTAAATATACACAAATCTTAGTAGTCAACCTTATAATCACTCCATACTTCCTTTAGAATTTTACATTCAATTATCATAGAAGGAGACCGGTTCACCAAATAATAAACTGTGTTAACGGCCTTAGTCCATAGGTCCTTACCCAATACAGCATTACTTAACATGCATCTGGCCCTCTCCAAGAGAGTTTAATTCATTTGCTCAGCCACACTATTTTATTCGAGCGTGAGGTGCACTGTGTTATGCCTAATGATCCCTTCATCCTTGCAATATTCATTAACTCAATGGAAGTGAATTCTCCACCATCGTTAATCCCTAAAACCTTTATTTTCCACCCTAACTATTTTTCCACCATTGTCTTCCATTATTTGAATATGGTGAAAATTTTAGATTTACGTTTCATGAAGTAAACCCAAACTTTCTTGGAGTAGTCATCAAATAATGAAACAAACCATGACAACCCCCTAATAGAAACGTCTGGCGATGGCCCCCATACTTCAGAATGCACATAATCAAGCACTCCCTTACATATATGCTTTTCAGTTTTAAAAGATAATCTAAATTATTTACCACATATATAATGCTCGCATATATCTAAATCAGAATTTTTAAAAGCTGGAATCAAACAATGATTAGATAGTACCTTCATGTCTCACTCTCTCATGTGGCCCAAACAAGCATACCACATACGTAGAGACGTGGAATCTACAATAGTTGCTGCCGCTCTACCTGCTGAAGTGCTCCCGATCAACCTATAAAGATTTTCATACCTTTGCGCTCTCATAATCACGAGTGCTCTTTTTGAAACTTTAAGAACACCATCAATACCAGTGAATTTGCACCCTTCAGCCTTGAGTGCACCAAGAGTAATCAGACTTTTCTTCATATCAGGAATGTGCCTGACATTAGTCAGGGTACGCTCCATCCCATCAAACATTTTGATGCTAGCTCACCGTACCAATAGCCACAACATTACAAGTGTTGTCATTGCCCATAAAAACCTGTCTACCATCGCATTCTCTGTAACTGGCGAACCAATTCCGATGAGGAGTCATGTGATATGACGCTCTTGTGTCGAAGATCCACTCATCTCCATGATTATCGTGCAAATGTTCGATTATGGACACAGACAGTACATCACCACTACCTTACCTTTTCATCAGATGTGATAACATTGGCCTCCCTGGAAGAAGTCGCTGAATTTTCTTTCTTTGCTTTAGGATTGGTACAATCCTTCTTCATGTGTCAGGACATCCCACAGTTCCATTACTTTAGTTTTCCTTTGCCCTTGCCCTTGGATTTGGATCTAGTTCTTAAAAATTTTGTACATCGCTCAGAATTCCTGCCTCTCGTAATCAGTGTATCGGAAGATGTCTTCATGTCGCCGTTTAGCTTTCTCATGGCTTCCCTTGAAGGGCTGAGACAACTACGTAAACACTCAAGGTTTTGTTTATGGTGCACATTGTGTCCTTTAATGACTTATATGATGCCCAAAGAGAATTTAGTAACATACATTCTTGTTCCTCATCTTTGATCACTTCCTCCATATTGAGCAATTTGTAAACTAATTTATTAAAGTTACTGATGTGGACCTCCAGATCTCCACCATCTGCCATCTTGAAGTTATACCACTGTCGCTTCAAGTGTAGGTGATTTTCAAAGGATTTTTTCACATAAATATCCTCTAACTTCGCCCATAAACTAGCTACAGTTTTCTCCCTCAAAACATTATAGAGAACCTCATTCGTGAGACATAAATAAATTGAGGATAAGGCCTTCTTTTCAAGGGTACTCCATTCACCATCAGTCATACTAGACTTTCTCGCCTCAAGAGCACCTCCTCGCCATGGTTGGTTAAGGAGTTGATCATCTTGACCTTCCATAACTCAAAGTTATTTTTCCCCGAGTACTTCTCAATATCATACCTAGTACTTCCCATTATTGCTAATCCTACAGACTCAGATCTGTGCCCCAACGATTTTTCTGATACCACTTATTGGGATTTGTGCTGCAGAATTACACAGATATGGATCTAAGATATCAATCCAAGAGCACCAAGCAAACATAAGAGAATACAAAGATTTAACGTGAAAAATCCTTTCAAGAAAAAACCACGGCACAAAGCGACAAATCTTCATTATGAAAATAGAAATTACAAAAAGAGAGAAGACTTATCCAATTCGAACAACCTCAAATCTCACCCTCACTACATTCTTTGAAAACCCTGTAACCCTTTCAAAAAACCTTGAAATACCTTTAGGAAGCCATATAATCGCCCTAAGGACCCTATTTATAGTTTAGGAAACTCTTCTTTTACACTAACTTTGGAATAGTCCAGAAACCGCCTTAAATTTACACAGTCCGCGCGCAGTCTGCATAACCTTCAACTAGTCGAGCCAGTCCCTCGACTGGTCGAGGATCTCAAACCCAAAGATTGGAGACATCTGTTTAACAACAAGGCCCACTTGGATTCTATGTGGTCAATGGTTTATAAGACTATATGCGGAATTGCAAGGACCGTGTAAGGCTCGTATCCTAGTTCGTACCGTTCCGTAGGCTTCCGCGGTCCTCCCGACCGAATTCCGACAACCCTCAACCTGAAATCGGTACTTGCGCACAATCCTAAATTGCAGCCCGTAGATCTAAGTCGGCTCGACTCAAAACTTGTACCCTAGAAACTGCGCCATCACCATAGTTCCAACGCCGCGTCTCGCACGCTGATCCGATATATAGGCCAGAAGATATGGGCCCGCATTCATTTCAAGGAAAACGCCATGCGTTGTGAATTTTGAGAGAATCTCTACAACCCATCACATCAATCAATCAAGTACGCACCAATCACAAGTCAAGTATACCACCCATACCCCATGCTACCTCACCCTATCACAAGTACAAGCACCCATTCCTTCTTTTCCCCAAGTCAACTCTCTCTCTCCCCACCCATTCCTCTTTTACATAAGTTTTTACCAAACCCATACCTTTCCATCCACATTCCTTACAGCACCCATTCCACAATTCCTTATCAATTCATCATCTCTCTCTCTCTCTCTCTCTCTCTCTCTCTCATTCTCTAACAATTCTCCAACTCCCAAGAGAAAGCACCCAACATCCAAGCTTTCCCAAAGCCAAGTATGGCCCACTTTCCTACCCTCTCATCTCCCATCTCAACCCTCCATTCTCCATCAACCTCCAACAAGATCAAAAACAAGGAGTATTGGAGTCCAAGGAGCTAAAGAAGAAGGCCGATAGGTGGGTGATCCACCGTTGATTCCCATTTTAGGGCCCACGTATGTTGGGACCCATTTTGATGTATGTGTGTGATCAAAGAGGGGCCCATAGTGGCGGGGTCCCTCCACTACCCTCTCTCTCTCTCTCTCTCTCTCTCTCTCTCTTCTTTTAGGTGGTGATGATGATGTGAGTGGCCCACATATGGCATATGTATTATATCCATACCGTCTACTTTAGGATGTATGGACCCCATCGTGATGAATGGATTAGATCCACACCGTCCATTAGTGGGCCATGTGTATATGGGGCCACCTCGGTGTATGTGGCTAGTGGGCCACATGTACTTGGACCCCACGTTGATGAATGTAGTACAACTATTCATGGGACGTGCTGGAGTGTAAAGCACAGTAGTCCTTAAAAAAAAGAATATATAACATACATATACTATAATATATATAGTTATATATGTGATATATATATATATATATATATATATATATATATATATATATTATATGTGATGGTGGGCCCCACGTGGGAACTCACCTTTGCATCCCTTGAATAAGGGTCGTCCGTTACTGGACGGCCAGCAGCGCTGGCTACTGTGACGTTGGTAAATAAATAAATAAATTAATTAAATAATATTTCTATATATTTCATGGTGGGCCACACCACGTGGCCCCACCCTGATGGATATGTTGAATATCCACCGTTCATCTGGGTGGCCCACCGTGATATATGTGTTTCATCGTCCATTGATTTCAATCTGGACAAGATTGGAGAATCCCACCGTGATGCATGTTTTGCAATCCACGCCGTCCATTTAATTGGTGGGTCACACGTATGTGGTCCCCATCATGAGATAAGTGTTATATCCCTACCGTCCATCTAATTGGCACGATGGCCAGTTAACCCAACCAGTAGCTATTGATGTTGTATTTGGTCAGCAATTCCGTGGGGCCCACTGATGCATGTGTTGCTTCCAAACCGTCCACCCCATTTAATGAGCTTGTCTCAAGGCTTGAGATTAAAAAAAATGAAGCAGATTCAATTCTATGGTGGGCCACGTATGTGGACCCCACCTTGATATATATGATTCATCCAAACCATCCATCCAATTGGTGAGCTCGTCCTAGGGGCTTGAGAAGAAAAATAAGACAGATCTAGTATCAAGTGGACCACACTGCAGAAACAGTGGGATTGAATGTCTACCATTGAAACCCTTTGGGTTACAATAGCTTTGGACCAACATGATATTTGTTTACCCTCTTTGTGACCTTATGAACAAACTGGATGGAAAATAAATGCTATGGTGGGCCCACTGGAATTTCATCAGTAGAAACCATTATCACCACTGTTATTTGTGGTTTGGTCCAGATGATCTTTTAATATGATTCATTTTTTTTTGATAATACTCTAAAATGATCTCTAAAAATAGATGAATGGTGTATTTGATACGACCCATTGATTTGGCCCATTCGATACGGCCCATTTCATACAACCCATCTGATTTGGCCCATTTGATATGGCCCAGTTGATATAATTGGGGCCCATTTGGTGAGGTCCGATGTAATATACTTGGGGCTCATTTGATAAGGCCCAATGTAATATATGAGGCCCTTATAAGAGGCCCAACTCGTTGTATTTGTAGAGGCCCAACATGATGTATTGCGACCCATTTGAGTAAGGCCCAATACGATGCATATGTAGCCCATGAGCGAGGCCCATCATGATGTATAAAAGGCCTTTGTGTAAGGCCGTGGGCCCACTATACGTTTGGCCCTATGTGGGCCACTCCTTGGGAGCAATGTTGGTTAAATGTCCACATTGATGGGCAGTGATGGTTAAATATCCACATTGTGACCTTCCCCTAGGCCTGGATAGGCCCATTCTGATCATTCTTTAGTGGGTTAACCCAAATGATTAGGCCCCATTGATATTGTTTAATCCATCATCGGCCATCCATCTATGGATCCCGCCTTGTGTCGAGGCCGATTATCACTGCCAATTATCGATACCGGCTATTGCTGCCGATTATGAGTTTGTGATAACATAACATCATAATATATGCCCATATGCATCATCTACATGTTTGTTATGAGATGTGATTGGCCATTGCATACGCCATAATGCAGGCGGTTTATGAGACTCCCTAATAGGCTAACTTATCCCACATAAGCGCACAGTATGCACAAGATTGATGCATGATTGGATGCGTGACTCATGTACCTTGCATTTGTGTGATTGATATTACTGTATGTCCTAGCGACATCAGGGCCATAACCTCCATAGGCACATCGTGGATGACCAAATTGGATACCAGAAATACTGTTTCTAGCATCAGGACACTATAGATGTCACTGGGTAAAAATTTCTAAACCCGATGGTACCAGAGGATGACTCCAACATTGAGATCGAGTGGATACATGAGCGCGCGAGGGCCGTATACCAGTAGGCCATGTCTCTCACTATATCGTAGTCGATTGGAAATGGGTATGACCTTACCCGCCTGAGTGAGGGGGCAATAACTAGGTTGAGTTTGACCAGCTTGAGGAATGGGTTCGCTATCAATAAGCTGAGTTCGATATTGGCAGGTGAATAGTAAGGTCTCTTCCACTTACCTAGTTGTGTGCTCGGATAGGGGCGGCAAGCTGGCTGGAGTGTACTAAACTCCGATGATTATCCAGCGTGGGAACTATAATGATATTTGATGCTCTAGCGATGAGTTGCATTAACATGTGGATTCAGATAAAGACTGGTGTGTTTGAGTTACATCTCGTATCACATGGCCTTGGTATGGCCAACATCATTCACTCCTTACATCGTATGGCCTTGATATGGTCAATAGGTTCATGCCTTGCATCGCATAGCCTTGGTATGGCTGATTGCATTCATGGACTCATTAGTCTGATTCCGCTTTACTCTGATATTGCATTCTGAGCACGCTCGTATTGCGCACACACTTACACCACCCTCTAAGCTTCTTATAAGCTTATGCACAATTGATACGTACAGGTGACGACAAGACGCAGCCGTAGCTTAGTCACAGCAGGAGCGTACAGTTAAGCTTCAGGAGTTTTCATTATTATCATTATCTTGTATTTCCCTTCATACACATTGTACCTCAAAGTTTTTTATCATAGTGGATTTTGTGATGGTGTTCTTGTGGTTATTGTTCATGAGTTATGTTTACAGTTATGCTCATTACGAATCAAAATCATGTTAAAAATCCTTCTTTTAGAATCCCAGGATTGAAACCTGGTGTATGGGTGCCGGGAGCCTATAATGGGGTACTATGGAGGCTGTCGGCACCGGATTCAGCGATTAAAAATTTTGTGAGCCCGGTTTCCGAGTTTGGGGCGTGACAGACCGTGCTATGCATTGGATATGATGAGATAAAGAAAAAATGAATCTATCAAGCCTTAAACTCGGAAACCGGGCTCACAAAATTCCCGATCGCCAAATCCGGCGCTGACAGCTTCTATAGTACCCCATTCTCAGCTCCTAGCACCCATATACCAGGTTCCAATCCTGGGATCCTATAAGGAGGATTTAGATCATAAAAATTTTCTTTTATAAGAAGCATAACCACAAGCATAACCCACAATAACAATAAGAAACATCACCACATATTTACTATAATAAAAAAAACTTTGAGTATAATGCATAAAGGAAAATACAATGTCAACATCAAAGGCTCCAAAAGACAGCAGCACGCTCTAATCTCAATACTATTGCGGCATCCTAACGTCATCTGCACGCAACGATCGTGCATAAGCTTATAGAAAGCTTAGAGGGTGGTGTAAGTGTGGGCGTAAGGTAAGTGCTAAGTATGTAATATTAGAGTAATGCGGAAACATGCTGGTAAGTCCATGAATGCTATCAGTCGTACCAAAGCTATACGATGTAAGGCCTACATGGCCAAATGTCATATGCGAGATGCAACTTAAGCATACCATTCCTCATCTGAATCCACATAATAGTACAACTCATCTCTGGAAAATCACTAGGTCTAGTTCACTCTACGTCAGCTTGCCGCCTCATCTAAGCGCACAACTGGGTAAGTGAAAAAGACATCACTATTTGCCTACCAATATCTACCCGGCTCGTCGATAGCAGACCCATTCCTCAAGCTGGTCATACTCAGTTTAACATTGCCCCCTCACTCGGGCTGGTAAGGTCACACCTCCTTCCAACCAACCATGACCCACTGGAAGATGCGGCCTATTGGTATACGGCCCTCGTGTGCTCATGCATCTACTCGGTCTCGACGTTGGAGCATTCTCTTGGTACTATAAGGGTTTAAGAACTTTCACTCAGGGACATCTATGGCGCCCCATACCTCGAACCAAAACATTTTCGATGTCCAATCCTGCCATCCACAATATGCCTGTGGAGGCTACGGCCCTGATGTCGCTAGGGCGAATAGTGATCATATCATACATTGCAAGATGCATGAGTCATACTATCTAGTCATGCATCAATCTTGTGCGTACTGCGCACTCATGTGGGGTAACTCCGTCTATCAGGGAGTCCCATAAATAACCTGCCCACTGGCATATGTTATGATCAATCACTCCTCATAACAAGCAAACAAATGATGCGTATGGGCATGTATCATAATGCTATGCTAACACATACTCAGTGCGTATACTAACATATTCATAATCGATAATTGGCCTATATATAAGGCGGGGTCCATAAGGACAACATATCTAATCCATAACAAGAAGATCGATCCTCAATAGTGGATATTCCAAATCTGATACCACAGATCCTTCCATCTACGGTGATGATGTACTCTCCACATATCAAGGATGGGCCTAGATAGCCTACTCATAGCAAGAATGGGCCTAGATGGCCTACTCATATTAAGAATGAGCTTAAGAACAAGGAGTGGGCTTCCTCGCTCGTTCCATCACGTAACAATTTGGGCTTCCTAAGGGCCCAATAAGCACAAGGTGGGCTTAATGGCTTAGACAAATCTACAAGACATGGTGGGAGTACCATCAATAATGGGGGCCCAACAGTTTTGGGTTTAGCTCAATATGGATAGATGGTTCATACTAATTCCAATGGGGCCCAAATATTTGAGTTAGCCCACTAAAGGAAGATGAGAATGAGCTTAACAATGGGCCTTAGGGAGTTTACAATGTGGACATTTAACCATCATTGCTCTCAAGATAATGGGCTTAACAACGGGCTCTAGGGAAGTTTACAATATAGACATTTAACCACCATTGTTCGCAAGGTGTGGCCTGCTTAGAACCCATCCTACAATGGGGTCCATGGTCTTTATACTAACTAGGAAAATGGATGGGCATCATAAGCATCATCACAATGGGCCTCACACAAGGGCCTCACATACACCACATTGGGCCTCACACAAGGGCCTCACATACATCACATTGGGCCTCACACAAGGGCCTCACATACATCACATTGGGCCTCACACACATCACATTGGGCCACACACAAGGGCCTCACATACATCATATTGGGCCTCATCACATGGGCCTCATACACAACACAATGGGCCTCACACAAGGGCCTCACATACATCACATTGGGCCTCACACAAGGGCCTCATATACATCACATTGGGCCTTACATGAGGGCCTCACATACATCATATTGGGCCTCATCACATGGGCCTCATACACATCACAATGGGCCTCACACAAGGGCCTCATATACATCACATTGGGCCTCATCACATGGGCCTCATACACATCACAATTGGGCCTCATGAAATAGCCGATGATCTAGGCACAATTGGAGGATGGTGTGTGTAACACATACATCAGAGTGGGCCTTATGGGGTAGCCCATGATCCAGTAAATTAAACGTACAGCATGAATAACATATACATCAAGGTGGGCCTCACAGGTCAGCCTTATGGTCTAGAAAAATAGATGGACAGTGTGCTTACAACACACACATCAAGGTAGGCCTTATGCATCACAAAATGGGCTCCACCAACTGGACAGGGAGGACAGCAACATGGACCGTCTTGCTGAATGGTCATCCCATTGCTGCTGGCCCTATTGGGCGTTAAACAGATGGACGGTCTGGATTAAACACTTTCATCAAGGTGGTCCCATGTCCAGAGATGGACGGCGTGGAGATAAAACACTTACATCATGTGGGTCCCACGTCCACGTAGCTGGACAGCGTGCATAGAACACATACACCATGGTGTGTCCAGCACCATCCCACACTGGATGGTGTGGACAACACATACATCACGTTAGGTCCCACCATCCAGGGTCTGGACGGTGCGGATGCAATACATAAATCATGGTGGGGTCCACGTCCTAGTAATGGACGGCATGGATAAAACACTTCAATCTTTTAGGTCCCACCGTCCGACAAGGCATATACATCACAACAGGCCCCATGTCCTGGGACTGGATGGCCTGGATAAAACACTTACATCTCGTGGGTCCACGTGGTGGCCTACCAGCTCTAATATAAGCTGATATTTTGTGTTCTCTTCCATCCAGGTTTGTCCAGACGGACAGGCATGTAGGGTCCGCCGGACGCTGGGCCAGTGAACGGCCTAGATGAAACACATAATACATGGTGGGGTCCATGGTTGCTAGACGTGGCAATGATGAACGGCAAGGATATAAAATGCACACATCATGGTGGTGTCCATACGGTGGGCCACACGTCCGTAGACCAAGCTGATATTTGGGTTTTTCCCATCCAAACAGGCCCGTGAGGCCGCTGGACATCCAACAACATGGACAGCAAGGACGTCTAGCAAATCAGGATGGCTGGACATAGTACACACATCAGAGAGAGAGAGAGAGAGAGAGAGAGAGAGAGAGAGAGTGAGAAGATCGACTAAAAGGGAGGGGACTCCGCCACTATGAGCCCCTCCAAACAAATCCAAACCTTACATCATGGGCTCCATGCATGCATGGGCCTTACATCTAAAAATCTGAGGTGGGGATACCATCCCCACCATGAAATTAGGGTCTAGATTACCCATCAAAGCCATGGATTTAAATAAATCATCATGATGGAGTCCATGGAGAATGGCCCTATCATGGCTCATGCATGCAACAAGGTTGGGTTATTGGCCACACCCAAGGGGGTTAAGTAGGATCTCCACCATTGATTGGTGGGTCTTACATGCCCCTACGCAAGAATATCAAAGATCTAAGGAAGAAAAATGGAAGACCTAGTCCTAGAAATGGCACCCACCTCAAATATCTTCCTCCTTCTTCCACCTCTAAGTTCTAGAGCTCTAAGAGAAAGGTTTTAATGGTTGAGATAGGCTTGGGATGGTTAGATTGGGAGAGATCAAGCTAGAAAGTGGCTGGAAATGGAGATGGGTTTTGGCTCTCCAAGGTGGGACGTCCAAGCTCTTGCAATGGAGGAAGTGAGAGAGAATGGGAGGGAGAGAGGGATGTAGCAGGTAATCATGAGGGTGTAAGAAGGCATGGCTTAAGTCATGATGACTTGTAAGAGATGTGAAAGAGGCATGAGGCTAGCAATCATAGCTTGTAAGAAGCATGGGTGGCTAGAGCTAGGGTGATGTCATCCTAGCTTAGGTAGGCTAGGGTGATGTCACCATTATGATTGGTTGCTAGGGAATCTACTTGGACACCTAGGGTCCTGCAACATGAGATCAGCCGGGATAATGCACGGGCCGGATCTCTCGATCTAAGCGTCGCATTGTCGCACAAGCCATAGCGTTGGAACTACAGCGACGGCGCTATCATAATGGCATAGGTCTCGGGTTGAGTCGGCTCGGGTTCACAAGGTGCGAGTTAAGGTCGTGCGCAAATACTATCTACAGGTCACGGGTCGTCAGAATTCGACCAGGAGGATCGCGTGGTCCTAAGGAATGGAATGGTACTAGGACACAGGCCTAATAGTATACATAGCATACCTGATTAAGATGCCATTGTTAGAGAAGCTGTGATGGGGTTGAAACTTCTGTCGGTGGTGTTAAATTGGGGACCCGGCCCTGATTTATAATGCAGAGGGCAAGGGGGTTTGAAACCCATCAAAACTCCTCTCCCTAAAGGCTCCACACAAATTTGTAATCCTAGTTCTATCAAGATACTATGTGTGTAACAAAGTAGTAGCACACTAACTCTTACACGAATTCTGGATGTATCACAACTTAGTGAGGCCCAGTGGTATACCCGATTAGATTATCCAATCCCTGGGATAATCCAGACCGTTGATCAATAAGGCCCACCTTATAGAATTCTTACATTCTCCCACTTGGGCCACATTAATCAATGTCAATGAATTAATCTTTTGAAAATCTATTTTTTGATTTTGAGAAAACATTCAAATGGTTTACCAATTACATTGTTAGATAATACAGGTAGCGCTATGATAATCTGGTCCATTAAGACTGTCAGTATCGGATCGCGGTAGTTATCACAACATTTATCTAAGTGAAGTGAAACTAAGCGCGGTCAAAAATATTAATAGTCTTGACGATATATATTTAGAACTAGGAAGTGTTGTATAAGGATTACACACGTAATGTGATGATATGTGCCTATCCTTAAGATGTCCTGAAGCTTTTCAAATGTCTCCAACGAGACATGATTATAGTCCTACTTACTCAAGAATTTGCGCATACTTAAAAAGAAGCAAAAATTAATTTTATATCAGAATCATCAAATAACTTTATAAAATAAAATCTCTTAAATGTTTGTGAAAATAAAATATTCTCAACTCCCACTAACTGAAAACATCTTTAAGATCAATGACTCTCAGGGATGTTACATTTTCCCGAAATGGCTTGATAGGGAGTCATTTACTGAGCGGATCTACAATCATCTGCTTAGTACCGATGAACTCCACAGACACTTGACGATTCTAAACTCTTTCCTTTATAACAAGGTACTTGATGTCGATGTACCTCGACCTTGATGAATGCTTGTTGTTACTAGAGAAGGAAATTGCAGCTGAATTATCGTAAAATATTCTCAATGGTTTTGGGATATGCTCCAATACACGCAAACCAGAGAAGAAGTGTTGTAACCATAATACCTAATTACATGTTTCATGACACACAATGAATTCAGCTTCCATGGTGGATGAGGCTGTAGCAGACTGTTTTACGTTTTTCTAAGACATAGCTCCTCTAACCATCATGAATATATAGCCTGAGGTGGACTTTTTAATGTCAATGCTGTCTGTAAAATCTGCGTCTGAGTATCTAATTAACTCCAGATGATCAGATCTTCTGTATGTGAGTCTAAAGTCTTTTGTTTTCTGTAGATACCGCGACACTTTCTTTGCAACTATCCAATGTTGCATTCCTGGATTGGACAGGTATTGCTCAACATTCCAACAATAAACGCAATGTCCGGTCACGTACAGACTTGATCATACATAATGCTCCCTACTACTGATGCATATGGAAGTTCCTTTATTCGATTCTTTTCCAAATCATTTTTGGGACACCGGAATTGGCCAAATTTATCACCCTTTACAATGGGTGACTGTCCAGGAGCACAATTTTGTATGCCATACCTTTCAAGTATCCTAATAATTTAGACGCTTTATGACAAGTTAAACAGTCCACAAGATCTGTCATCACAAATCTCAAAGCCAATGACATAAGAGGATTCACCAAGGCCTTCATTTCAAATCTTTGAGATAAGAATTTCTTGGTATCGCTCAATATCCTCATGTCACTGCTAGCTAACAGAATGTCATCAACATACAAAATCATCATAATGAACTTACTCCCACTAATTTTAATGTAGATACATTCATCTGTAATGTTTTCTAAAAAGTCATATGAGGAAATTACTTCATGAAACTTTAGGTACCACTGTCGTGAAGCATGTTTCAACCCATAGATGAATTTCTTTAGTTTACAAACCAAACGTTCTGAGCCATGGGCTACAAAACCTTCAGGTTGTAACATATATACATTCTCATTTAAATTTTCATTGAGAAATACTGTCTTTACATCTATCTGATGTAACTCTAAATCCATATGAGCTATAAGAGTCATTATGATCCTGAATGAGTCTTTCTTAGATACTGGTGAAAAAGTCTCTTTAAAGTTAATGCCCTCACGCTGGTTATAACCCTTGGCAACAAGTCTGACTTTATATATTTCGACATTACCCTTGGAGTCCCGCTTGGTTTTAAATATCCATTTACAACCAATCAGCCTTATTCCAGAGGATAATTCAATAAGATCCATGGATTTGAGCTCATCTTTCATGGCATCAAACTAATGAGAAGGAACAACACTTTGTTTGACTTGTGCAAAGGATTTATGATAATTTTCTATCCCAATGTCAAATTTGTGCTCCTGTAAGTATACGATGTAGTCATCTTGATTTACAGGCCTTCTCTTTCTTTCAGATCTTCTCAATGGTTCAGCTTGTTGGGTGTGATTTTGATTATCCTCATTAGTGGGTTGTACATGAGGTTCAACGTAGTGTTCCGCAGTGATTGTAGGGTCGACTGCAACATTTATATCCATGTCATTTTAAGTGACTATGACCGAAGTCACGGTCTTTTCTTCCTTAAATACAAAGTTTTTGATGTTTGTGCTCCCACTATTTTCAGTGTCCTAAATAAATCTGTTATTCACAGTCTCAACAATCTTGATAGAGTGAGAAAGACAGTAGAATCAATAGCCTTTTGACCTTTTTGGATATCCAATAAAAAACAGCTTATGGTTCTAAGATCGAGCTTCCTTTCATACAGGTTATAAATTTTTGGCCTCATCAGGACATCCCCAAACATTTAGATATCAAAGACTTAGTTTTCTCCCATTCCTCAGTTAAAAAGGGGTTTTGCTTATTGCTTTGTTGAAGACCCTATTAAGGATGTGAACTGCGGTTTTGATCGCATCACCCCATAGAATTCTGGCAATGTCGAATTACTCACCATGCTTTGCACCATATCCATAAGGGTGTGATTACGCCTTTTAGCCACCCCATTCTGCTTTGAAGTACCAAGCATAGTGTACTGGGCGAAAATGCTACAATCTTATAGGTATCTAACGAATGACCCTGGATTGCGACCTGATTTGTCATATCTACCATAGTATTCACTACCACAGTCAGATCTGATAACTTTAATCCTTTTATCGAGTTGATTTTCAACTTCGGCCTCATAGATTTTAAAAGCATCCAAGGCATCTGAGTTTTCACTAATAAGATAAAAGTGCCCAAAATGAGAATAGTCATTTATGAAAGTAATAAAATATTTATATCCAGTTCAGGATGCCATAGGTAATGGTCCACAAATGTCCGTATGTATTACCTCTAAGAGTCTTACACTCCTTGTTGTACCTTTCTTTCTGATTCTAGTTTGTTTTCCTTTTATGCAATCAATACACACTTTATAGTCAGAGAAGTCTAGAGAATGAAGAATCCTTTCTAGCATAAGCCTGTCCAATCTCTCACGAGATACATGACACAATTGTCTGTGCCACAACATGGAGGAACTCTTACAGTCTAGTCTACGTTTAGATCCTGTTTTATTTCCATACAAGTCATTAACATTATAGACGTGTGAGGCAATCAAGTCCAACTGGTATTGGTTTTTCACCATAAAGCCTGTGCCAATTTTAATCGAATTAAAGTAAATATTGAATCCTTTATTCTCAAATTGGAATAAATATCCCAATTTATCCAAATGAGAAATAGAGACTAGATTGCGCCTTATAGAAGGCACACAAAATGTATTTACCAATTCCAATAAATAACTAGACTCTAACTTAAGCCTATAAACTCCAATTACCTCTACGTCGACTTTACCACCATTACCTATGTATACTGAGTGCTCTGCATCAATTGGTAGCCTGGTCTGTAGTAAGTCCGGCATAAAAGTAGATATATTAGTAGTTCCCGAATCTATCTACCAAGAATTCACTGATACATCAGTTAGATTAGATTTAAAACAGACTAGAACAGAATTATTACCCTTCTTTACAAGCTATCGCTTATACTTTACGCAGTCTTTTTTTTATGGACCGACTTCTTGCAAAAGAAGCAATTATTACCTATAGCTCGCTTGCAGCTCAATCCATTCCCAGGTCGGTTTTCAACTGGAGGACCGTGAGGTCCTGAGGATCTTTCATTAGAACCATGTTTGTCACGCCCCAAACTCAAAAACTGAGCTCACAAAATTCTCGATTGCCGAATCTGATGCCAACAGCCTCAATAGTACTCCATTCTTAGCTCTCAGCATGCACACGTCAGGTTCTGATCTTGAGATCTTACAAGGAGGATTTTCCAACGTACATTTGTCTCATAAGAAGCATAACCATAAGTTTACCCAAATCACAAAGGCAACATCATCATCACATATCTACTAATACAAACATTTGAATACAATGCTGAAAGGAAAATACATATATTGAAAATCAAAGCTCCAAAAGTTAGTTGCACGCTCCAAACTCGACACTGCTGCAACCTAATGCCACCTGCACGCATCTATCGTACATAAGCTTATAGAAAGCTTAAAGGGTGGTATAAGTATGTGCACAAGATAAGTGCCAAGTATTCAATACAATGCCTTAATCATACAATATCGGAATTACTAGCAAGATCATGAATCATACGATATCAGAGTAATCGGAAATACTGCAAGTCTATAAATCATATAATATCAGAGTACGCAATATAGATCAGTTATGCAAATGAGGAGTCATAGAGAGTCAAACGTCAGATGTTAAGGATACAATGTAATATGTAAATCTTGCTCAGTCTGTGTAGGCCATATAAGTGTAAAAATATACTAACCCAAAATGTCACATGCCTGCAGATGTAATGTAATATGTGATGCGAATGAAATGACCAAGCTGGAGTGTGAAGTCAGGGTGATAGTACAAAGTATCGCAGGCTATGGAGTCCACCACAAGGGACTTCTATCCAAACCAGTCCCATATCTAAATTCAGATATATAGTTAGACTTAACGTGGTAAACTCCTAATCTCAGGTTAGTCGTGCGCCCCAACCGAAATCCTAGCCATTGCGAAGGTACACAGACCAAATAGTTGCACACCACCAGCCCGAGTGGATAGTGAATGAATGAGTATGCAACTTCTGCTCAATAAGTACACATATCAGTACTGTACATCTCTGGGATCATCATCGGGGTCTAGTACACTCCAAACTGGCTACCGCCCCTACATACCGTGTAGCCCAGCGAGTGAAAAAGACCTTACTACCCGCCTGCCAGCAGTATACCAATGCCTACCTAGCTCGTCGATAGCGGACCCATTAAGAGCTGGTCAGACTCAGCTTAGCTATGCCTACTCCCTTAGGCGAGTAAGGCCACACCCCCTCCCAACCGACCACGACACAGTGGGAGACGAGGCCTCGTGATATTCGGCACTCGGGTGTTCATATATCCACTCGGTCTCGACGTTGGGCGTCCTCTGGTACCAAGAGGGTTTAGAGATTTTCACCCAGGGCCATCTATGGTAGCTCGATGCTAATAACAGATTTTCAGTGTCCCATATGGCCATCCATGATATGCCTGTGGAGGCTACGGCCCTGATGTCGCTAGGGCATACAGTAATCACAATACACAATGCAAGGTGCATGAGTCATACATTCCAGTCATGCATCAATCCTGCGCATACCATGCGCTCATGTGAGATAATCTCCGTCTATCTGAGAGTCTCATAACAACCTGCCCAATGTCATATGCAATGGTCAACCACATCTCATAACAAACATGTAGATGATGCGTATGGGCATGTATCATAATGTTATACTGTCACATACTCATAATCGATATTAGTAACCGGCATCAATAATCGACCACGACAACGTGAACATTTAACCAACATTGCCCCCAAGGAATGACCCACATAGAGCCTAACATATAGTGGACCCATGGCCTCACACGAGGGCCAAAAATACAACACCATGGGCCTTACTTAAGAGCTTAATACACATCACGATGGGCCTTTCATATAGGGCCTAACATACATCACAATGGGCTCCATAGCCTGGCCCGCAAATGCACCACAATGGGCCTCATACAATCATAATGGGCCGCGTTTGATGGGCCTAATACACATCACATGGGCTGCATCACATGGGCCAATATACATCGGATGGGCCATGTCCAATGTGCCCCGGATACATCACAATGGGCCACAACCCATAGACCCCAAGCACATCGCAATGGGCCTCTCACACGAGTCCATTATGCATCACATCAAGGTGGGCCTCAATGATGGCCATAAATACGTCACATTGGGCCTCATATACATCAAGTGGGCCGCATCACATGGGCCACGTATACATCACAATGGGCCTCTAACACGGGCCTAATATGCATCACAAAGGGCCACATCCCATGAGCCTTATATATATTACATTAGGCCTCGACAATCGGAAATGACCTCGATAATCAGAATTGACCTCAACAAATGGAATTGGCCTCATCAAACGGAATCGGCCTCGACAAACGAAATCGGCCTCAACAATGGAATCAGCCTCGACAAATGGAATCAGCCTCGACCAAACAGAATCAGCCTCAACAATGGAATCGGCCTCGACAAATGGAATCAACCTCGACCAAATGGAATTAGCCTTAACAAACAGAATCGGCCTTGTCAAATGGAATTGGCCTTAACAATGGAATCGGTCTCGACAAACGGAATCGGCCTCATCAAATGGAATCTACCTCAATAATCGGCACCAATGATTGATAATTGGTACCGATAATTGGCACCGACAATCAGCATCGATAATTGGCATCGACAATCAGCATCGATAATCGGCACCGATAATCAACATGTAAACAAGGCAGGGTCCATAGAGAAACAACGGATCAATCATAATATAAGAATCGGCCCTCGGCCGGGGTTATATCAAATCCGATAACACGAAACCATCCGTTTGTGGCGAATAGGGCCCACTTATCTGGGTTAACCCATAAGAGAATTATGAGAATGGGCCTAACAAGGCCTAAGGGAAGGTCACAATGTGAACATCCAACCATCATTACCCATCAATGTGGACATTTAACCAACATTGCTCCCAAGGAGTGGCCTTCATAGGGCCAAACATATAGTGGGTAACAATTCAAATAGGTGGGCCTCAAATATCCAACAAGTGGGCCTCAAATATACATCATAAGTGGGCCTTGCACCTGCAGCAAGTGGGCCGACTCATCATAGCTAGGCCTACCAGCGGTCCAGCCAAAGAACGGCTTAGATAACATACACATCACGGTGAGTCGCTTCAATGGGCTACACCAACGGGCCTCATATACAACAAGTGGGCTGCATCAATGGGCCGCACCAACGGGCCTCATATACAACATGTCGGGCCACACTATTGCTAAAAATGAATCCTATCGCAAGATCATCTGGACTATACTACAAATAGTAGTGGAGATAATGATTTCTACTGTTGAAATTCCATAGGGCCTACCATCACGTTTCTTTCCCATCCAGTCTGTTTATAAGGTCACAAAGCCCTAAATTAAGTGGGAAAAATAAATTTCATACTTATCCAGAACTTTTATACTCCCAAAAGGGGTTCAATGGTGGGCGTTCAATCCCCACTAGTCTTTGCAGTGTGGTCCACCTGATCAATGGCTAGACTTCATGCACCCATCACGGTGTGGCCCACCGTGATGTATTTTGAGATCCAACCTATTCAAAAGTTAACATAGTGATAGATGAAGTGAAAACAAATATCAGTTTAATTGGAAACTACTGTGGCCCTTAGAAATTTGAACTGTGGATGTCATTGTCCTCACTACTGCAATGATGGGGTCCACTTGAACTTTGAATCTGACTCATCCTACCTCTCAAACCATAAAATGATATCTCAAAATGGTTGGATGGTATGGATACAACACATGCATCATAGTGGGTCCCATAGATGGACGGCGTGGATGAAACAAGTGGGACCCACAGATATACATAATATATGTATATAATATATAAATATATAATATTAAATTAACGTCCAGGCACTGGACGGCCTGGATGAATGCACACATCAAGGCGTAGCCTACATGTGGGGTAGGTCCCACCGTCCAAGTAATGGACGGTGAGGGTAAGACCCGTACATCACGGTGGTCCACAGCTGGACGGTGTGCGTCCAAAACATACATCATGGTGGAGTACATAGCACCGTCCAACACTGTCCAGCTGGACGGCATAGGTGAGGTACATACAACAGGGTGGGTTTCCACCGATGGACGAACGGCTGGGATGTGCTAGACATGAAGCACATACATTGTAGTGGGGTCCACGCCATGTAGACAATGGACAGGGTCGATAAACTATACATGCCACAAGGTGGGTCCCACCTGTATGAACGATGCAGATATTAAATACTTCCAGGTGGGTACCACCGTCCCTGATGAACGGATGGATGTTGATCACATATAGCAAGGTGGGGCCATGTCCACTAGATGGATGGCAGGGATATAACATACACCTCATGTAGGGCCCACACACGAACAGTGTACCCTACATGGCACTGTCCAGATGGACGGTGCTGATGTAGAATACATGCAATAAAGGTGGGTCCCACGTGGGGCTCACCAGATATAATGAAATATATATTATATTATATAATATATAATATAATGTAATATATACTATATTATATAATATATAATATATAATACTTATATGGTCCAGGGCCCAGGCCTATGGCCCTTTTCAACCTGGGTTGACGGTGAGGGTTCAACACATCCCTCATGTGAAACCATGATCTGGATGGTCCAGATGACCCATGCACGTCATGGTGTGGGTCTACGGATGGCATGGACCTAAAATACATACTTCATGGTGGGCCTTAACAAGGAAAAAGAGCTTTGTTGATGAAAAAAGGATGGCTAGGTAAGGTTGTGTGCTTGACTTTAATTGATGGATTGACGTGACGTTTACGGTAGAGATTCCTTTGAGAATTGTAATGCACGGTGTTTTCTCGAACTGAAACGCGGGCCCACATCTCCTGGCCCGGGTATTGCCTTGGCACGCGAGATGCGACATCGGAACCGTAGCAGCGACGCGGCTGTAAGGGTACAAGTTTCAAGTCGAGCCGACTCTGATATACTGGACATGACTCAGGATCATGCGCAAATGCTGAATACAGGTCGCGGGTTGTCGAAATTTGACCGGGAGGACCGCTGAAGCCTACGGAACTGTACGGTATAGGATATGGGTCTCACAATGTTTCCTTTTTCTGTTTCCATTATGTCCAAGTATATGTCCTAAGGTTACAAGATTAATATTCTGACTGTTTTCAAAGGAATTTGACGGTTCAAAATTTTCTAGAGTAATCTCCAAATGTAAGCATCTTAGGACTGTCTATATGGCATCTATTCGTTGAACATAATCAGACCTGTTTAGGATGGTAACTTGATGCGTTTAAGTTGAAATTTTAACTGGTTGCAAAATATACTCACATTAGTTGATTGTTTTTTTGCATAAAACAATTCATGAATAAAAACAAATATCAGGCAAACTTATTAATTCAATTAATTGGTGCTTTCAATTAAACTATCCAAGATGAAGATGGGCCCAAACATCTAATCCTACCGAGAGTCAGTTACATTATCATTACTCCTCTTGTGGGAGGTAGCGATAATATGTAAGTGACCCTCCTGAGCATGAAGCTAAGCGATGTTAATTATGTAAATTTGAAACACTCAACACCTGTGAGTAGGATGAGTCTTTCAACTTAAATTACTAGCATTATTTACTTCACCCCATTCATGCCCCTGCCAAATTGTGATCGTTTGTGTTTTCATCACAGTTCGCATTGGACATAAATGAAACTGCGTGCAATTCATAAACCGAATCCCAATATTACAAGTCTGAACCCATAAAAAATTTTCTCGCTGTAGTGGCTAACACAATCAAATCCAATGTCACAAATACAGACTTAAAGTTGCGATTATAATCTTGCCCTCAACGGATTATCTATTAATAAGTTTGATTTGGCTTACAAATGAGGATGGTATGGATTATTGGGAAAAATGAGGAGCCTTAAAGAGAAATAGACGGTTAGGTTTCACCTTCCTCAATCCAACGGTATATATCAGCTCCAAAAGATGGGTAATGGGCCCACAATTAAGCCAAACTAGACTCTGTATGATCTGGATATCATCAATGAGTATTATAAGTTTAGCCCTTAATATTCACACGATAGACATTTTACATGGAACGATTCAGGCGGATGGTTAGATCCTAACATTAGTGTCCATAAAATGGACGATTTAGATCCAATACTTAAGATCCACATGATGAAAAGTCCATATTCCGTATTGTCCATCTAGTGAATGAGTCATATTATATGCTCTTTTTAAACTAAACAAATGGCTTAGATCTAAGAAACGAATCCCAAATTGATTCCAAAGGGAAGGCCCAAATACTAAATGGGTAATCAACATGCCTTCAAATTTAGGCCAAATTCAAATAGAATGGGCCTACAATAAGACCTTCATATGGCCAACCGCTAGACCTCAATATGGCTGAAAGTAACTGGAGTGTCGGCCATAAATATCAAACGAATGTGAATTTAATTAGTCCCAAAAAATAGAACCAACCTAGGTCCCGAGCACATGGCCTACTAATGTGGCCCATAAATGGAATCAAATGGCCCATGGGTCCATTAGATGGCTAGCACAATTAAGCGTTGGCCCGTTCATAAGCAATGTAGCAATATCAGAAGGGTCCGTATGAACAACGCAGCCAACCTGTGGCCCACAAGGATGGGCCACTAGATCATTCAGCCTATAAATGAGGTCCACATCTTAATCTAGAGTGGGACCATGCCCACTTGGTAGACTGGTAGGCAAGGCCCACAACCAAAATCATGAAAGGCCCAGCTGAAAAGGAGGTGTGTTGGGCGCTAGCCCTATAGCAAAAGTAAAACCACCCCTCTAATCGATGAACAGGAGTTGAGAAACCAAAACTCCTCTCACTAAAGGCTCCACACAAATTTGCAATCCTAGTTCTATCAAGACACTGTGTGTGTGACACAGTAGTAGCACACCACCCCTTACACGAATTCTGGATATATCACAACTTAGTGCGGCCCATTGGTATACCCGATCACATTATCCAACCCCTGGGATAATCCAGACCGTTGATCAATAAGGCTCACCTTATAGAATTCTTACATGGTTATCGGCAAAAAACCTCAATGATGTGTAAGACTTGAAAACCCGGAAACCAGTTGAAGCTTATCACATGCATACTATCACAGCATTGCTAACCCTTATGGTAACTCGACACAATATTGATTTTAAAACACCCCACTCATGCCCAGAACCCCTACCAAAACATCCAGAGAGAGAAAAACTTGCTAGGAATAAACGGAGAGAGCACAATATCGAGTAGTACTTTCATCTCACCATGTTAACTCGCCTCCATCAAGCCATCGGTTACTAAGTTGGAGCCCATCTTGAATTCACCTTGTAAGACCTCCGTAACAATCTCTAAGGTAGGTTGCTTTCCTCATAAACATATTTAACATAACTCATTATCTTTGCACTATTACCATTTTTAAATTGCAACGTGGCTCACTATGTTGGCTCAGTGAGCCAGGGTGTGGGTAATCTTCAAATATAGGTTCAAATATCTAAAGACCCAAAAAAAAAAGAAAAAAAGATCATCCTTGTCAACCCCAAGAAAGCTCAATCTATTTGAGTCATTACTCAACTAAGCGATACATTGTTATAGTTTTCGAAACACTAGATTAGATCGTAAGGGTTAGCTAATTTAAAGTGTAATTCAAGTAGTGATCAGACCCCATCAGTTCGATTGAAATCGTATCAAGTAGGTGATCCTCCCGTGTTTGTAAACTCCCTGTTGTATATGCAATTTGTGCTTAGTTACTTACCAAACTCATGATGGATATAATAGTTGTATTTTAATTTTTGCTTTAATATGGTAATGCTAGTATTGAAGGTAGATATTGTTCGGAGCAACCGAAGCAAACTCTGAATTCGAATTACACAACAAAAGATAAACCTAAACAAAATAGTCTAAATAATACATGATTTTACGTGGAGAAACCCTTATGAGAAAAAAAAATGGCATAAAGCGATAAGTAATCTATTACAAAAATAAAAATATAAGAGATAGATCAACTTATAGATGTGAAAATCTAAGTTTTCTCCCTTTAAAACCCTAGAAACAATTTAGCTCACCTTGTTCTCACTTTGTTATCTATCCTAATCTCATATTACACCCATATATATAGTGTTACACCTGGAATAAGAAACAAATCACGTAATTACATAAAACCACATGCATCATTGATCTAAGCATCAATTGATCAACATAATTAAGAAACCCTCGATAAATAAAGCCTCCATGTTCGATCAATCAAATACGCTCAAAAGTGTCTAGAGAGTTAACTTGAATTTTTTAAATTATCTTGATTACTCAAACCTCCAAGGTCGATCAATCGAACCTATCTAAAATTGTCCAGAGATCAATCTTTTTAATTTGGGGTTCGCTCAATTAATCAAGCAATTTGTTTGATCAGATAACAATCTCCACCATGGCTTCAATCATCATGATCCAAAGCTCCAAGCTCTCTCTAATTGTCTCCATCATAACTTCATTGTCGTCGCTCACACTCTGTCTTTGACAAACTTTTGCCAAGCCCAAAGAAGTAAAACAAAATCTGAACTTCTCTGCAAGAATACCTTCATAAACATATCTGCCAGATTCACACTCATGTGGATTTTCTCAAGAGTAACATCGTCTTCCTCAAGCACATATCAAATAAAATGATGATGAACATCAATATACTTAGTACGAGAATGATATACTAAATTCTTTGCCAAATTGATTGCACTTTCGCTGTCATAATTAACGGACACGACCTTCTGCTGAAGCCCAAGTTCATTCATCATTCATTTGAAGCAAACACCTTCCTTGAATGCCTTTGTCATTACTATATACTTAGCTTCAGTTGTAGAAAGAGCAACCACGGATTAAAGCTTTAACATGCAATGGATTACCCACTAGCATAAACTGTAAGTGCACTGTTTGTCAATTAATGTGAGTTGTGAGTCATCGAGTCCCGAGAGCCCCATGAAATGTTAAAGATTAAAGACTCGAAAATCATCGACATTTAAAGCATTGAACAGACTAGACATCTGCTACGCAATAAACTTGTTTAGCCATTTTCAAAGTAATTCAAGATCACATTAGAAAGTAGTAAGGAGAATTCTTTAATACCTTAAAGGTACATCATATTTCATACTTTGCTATTAAGGTTTAGGCCTGGGATTGTGAGGATACAGTGATGTTATTGGGGTAGTGACCTTAACAGGCATCAACCACTTTTGGATATGTTTTCTTGCTTAGTGGTGGAGTCATCACCTAGTGCGGTAAAAAGTAGTCATACATCGCACTATTCACAATGGAGTTGGAATGCATTGCTTGTACTGCAATAGTTCAAGAGGCCATGTGGTTAGGGTGTTTCCATATATGTCTTTAGGTTGTAGCACATGCCACAAACCCTATCTCTATTCAGTGTGATAGTGTGGCAGTGTTAGCATATGCCAAGAAACTCAAATATTACAATAGGTCAAAACACATTGACATTCAATATCACTATATAGGGGTGTACACGAACCAAGCTAGCTTGGTTTCCTCGCTCAACTCGACTCAAAAAAGATCGAATCAACTCAACTCGAACCTAAGTTTAAACCGAGTCGAACTGATTTTTGGAGCTCGAAAATGAGTTCGAGCCGAGTTCGACCTTGCCCCAACTCGACTGTCCAGCTTGAACTCGGCTCAACTCGGTTTGACTCGACTCAACTTAGTGTAGGGGTATATATACCCTTTTATAATTAAAAAACCCTACTACTCTAACCCATTTCCCTTGCCCACACGACCGGCGCCCCTAAACCCTAACCCCATTTCCCTTGTTGCCTGGCGCCTCTAATCTCTACTACTCCTTTTCCACCCTCTCTCTCTCATGTCTCTCCCTCCTCTTTGGCTCGCCCTATCTGGCACGCCCCTAATCTTCTTTTCGAGTTTTGATTTTCTAGACAATGGAGAGAGAGAGAGAGAGGTTGGTGGTGGTAGGATAAGGAAGGAGGAAAAAAGCAAAGAGGAGGGAAGAATCTGTGCTCCACTTGGAGGATAGAAGAGGAAAAGAGAATGGAAGTTGGTTCTGTGGTAGTACAAGGAGGTGATATATGATGATGCTTTGGTAGAGTTTAGTGGGCCATGCTTTTATTTACATCAACGATACACGTGGTTCCAACATACACAACTATATATATGCTGACACTTGCCATCTTTATTACCATCCATCCCTCTGTATCAGGTAGGATTCACAACATGGATGGGCGTCTGGCTCAAAATCTCAACTCATCAGATAGCCCACACATGTATAAAAACAATGAATGGTTCAAACAGGCTTACGAAGTGGACTGCCACATGTGCATGGTTGTTAGGCATGCTTGTGCATATGGGTGCGTGTGGAATGCAAAACTCTCCTTTTAGATGTTGAACTCTACTTTCTATTGAGTTATTTGATACTCTGGCTGAATGCTTGATACTATGGCAGTTACAAATGATACAGACATACAGTAGAGCACGCTCGGCTCGAACTCGACTCGAATGCTCGAAAGCTCGAAACTGGCTCAAACTCGGCTCGAATTGGTCCGATTGCTGACCAAGCCAAGCCAAGCTAGAGATGCTAGCTCGGTCACCGAGCCGAGCCAAGTTCGAGCTGGGTGTGCCTGGTGACCGAGCCGAGCCGAGCTGAGGCTAGCTCGACTTAGTTCTGCTCGATGTACACCCCTATCACTATATCAGTGACATGATAGCACATAAGGAGGTAGTCTTGTCTCACATATCAACAATTGCTATGATTGCAGATCCCTTGACTAAGCCGATAGATTGTAATGCTTTTTAATCTCATATTCAATATATGGGACTATATAGATTGTGATGAGCGCTTGTATGAGAATTATTTATTAATTTTTTGAGGATGAATAATTTTTCATTATGAATGTTTTGCTGATTATGTACACCATTCTTACACATAATTTTGTAATAAACTAGTTTACGTCAAAATAGGCATCAATTGGCTTTTCACATAGAGACCAATCTTATTACATTGGATACAAGCAAGATGACACATTATGTGATATTGTTTGTATCGAATGAAAATGTGCACATGCATACATAAAGACACATCTTAGAGATGTTAGCTTATTCATTATCGTTTTGGCTATGACTAAGAAGTAGCATGATTCATATGCAAAATATATGATCTATTTTAGCCAAATATGAATCTTTAAGTAAGGCGCCTTAGAGGACAGCTTGATCTAGAGAATCAGATCACTTATTATGTGTGAATGAAGTAAGACTTATGCATTGAATAAATAGAAGATGTATCCTCTTTAAGAGAAGATCAATCCAAACATGTATATCATACAACATGCACTTATCATCAAGGAGGTGTAGCAAGTGAATACAACTTTAGTTCCTTGTTGTGTGAACATATACCTCTGCTAGGAGACGGATGTTTGATGACTTGCTACTTCAACATGTTACCTATTACCATGATTGATTCGGTCTAAAGGGGCATTGTCTAGGTAAGCAGTCTAATCAAAGTCAAATAGCTTGTGAGCATGAAGAAGATTAATTTGATATCACATTTTCTTTAAGTAGGAATAATGTGGTGGATAGTTCAATGGCCAGCCAAACCTGGGGTTTAGACGATCACTATGAATGGGGTTGAGCATTGTTCTGAGCATCGGCTGGTGAGAGTTGGAAAATGCTTGATCCAATGTAGTCAAATATGTCTAGGTAGCCATATGACTTTATACTCATTTTTTCTTTGAGAGTTATCATTATTGGTTAGATGGGATTTGATATGACACTCTCATAAAGAGATGTTTCATTTCATTAGTCACACAATATGTTTCTCTATATAAGTGAGTCTCAGTAACATGTTTTGTTTCCAAGGCAAGAATAGTGGAGGTTGTGGCCCATTTCATACAAGTGGGAGATGTTGGATATGTACAATGCAGATCAACATAATGGTCATGATGCATCCTCATAGGCCCCAATGGATACCAAGCAATCGAGGTTATCATGCACGCATATGGCCTGATGAAATTCTCTTGGCATGAGTTCAAGAGCACCATGAATAGGCAACAATGACATGACTTCAATGGAGGACATACCATGTATGCATAGCTATTTATGTGGCTTCTTGATGGTCCTTCAATGGAGGGCATGGCCATTTATATGGGTTTCTTAATGGTCCTTCATTGGAGGCATTACTATGCATTACTATACATGCATAGCCATTAATGTTGCTTCTTGATGGTCCTTCATTGGAAGAGTTACCATGCACTCCATTCATGCATAGCCATTTATGTGGATTTATGGTGGTTCATTCATAAACCATGCATGAAAATACCTATAAAAGACAAATGGTATAAGAGAAAGAATACAACTTTATGAACAAGTTGTAGAGAATCTCGGAGAATTCTCTTATGTTCTTAGTGAATATAGTGCTCATGGTTGGTTGAGACTATCCTAAACCTCATTTTCTTTCCCATTCTTCCTTCCTATCCATAGAGAATCCATTTAGCACCATCGATAGCTAGTGAGATTTGGACGGTGAAATTACAATAAGAGTTTGATTATTGGTGATTATAACCGTGCAACTATAATTTAAAGACATTATCTCCAAGATATAAGGCTTGTACTTTGATCAACTACTACTCAAACTGCTTCCACAAACTAAGTCTTTGGATCGTTGAAGATAACAAAAACCTAATAGATAATCTTCGACCAAAGATCATAGTAAGGACATCAGTGATGAAGAAGGAAGGGTTAGACAACCTTCTCCACTCATACTGAGATGTGGGGTCTCTAGTGGAGATCCGGCTTTACGGAAGCACCTTAATTTGAATTGAAACAAACAAGAGAAAATGAAAATCCAAGCAAACACATGATTTTTAAGTGGAAAACCCTTGTAGGAAAAAATCACGGCACAAAGCGACGATCAATATACTATTCAGAGAAGATTACATGGATGGAGAGAAATTACATCCAAAAGCCTAGCTCTCTTTCTCTCTTGACAGCTTTAAAAATAAATAAATAAATAAATAAATCGTAACTCACTCTTAACCCCAACATAATTAACCCTAAAAGTCACAATTTCACAAGAAAATTTTCAAAAATAACCCTCCAAGGGTCCACTAACACTCAGGCCTTATTAGCATGTGAAACATGGGTCATATGGGCTTAGAAAAGTAAATAGACCCAACAGTGATTTTGGAGTCAGAAGTTTAACAATCTTCATGTAAATAGTAAAATCACTTCCTTGCCTTACCAATCTTCTTCTAAGCATCACCATCATCGATTCGTGTACACTCCGTCTCTATTCCTTTTTTCCCAAGCCCGAAGAAGTCAAGCAAAACTTGAACTTCTCCAAAGGAACGACCTTTGTAAGCATGTCCACTGGATTCTCACCGGTGTAAATATTGTCAAGAGTAACATATTATTCTTCTAGCATCTACCAGATAAAGTGACGATGAACATCAATGTTCTTAGTCTAGGAGTGATTACCAAGTTCTTCTCCAAATTAATCGCACTCTCGCTATCACAATGCACAAGCACAACTTCTCATTGAAGCCCTAACTCATTCATCATCCATTTCAACCAAACAACTTCCATGAATGCCTCCATCACTACCATGTATTCATCTTCAGTAGTGAAAAGTGCAATCACAGACTGAAGCTTAGACATCCAACTGATAGCTCCACCAGCTAGCATAAACAAGTAATTAGAAGTAGACCATCTATTGTCCACATTCATTGCATAATTTGAATAAACAAATCCTACGAGTCTTTCATCTAAATTTTTGAAACACAAGACGTAGTCCATCATACCTCATATATACTGAAGTAACCATTTCATCACTTCCTAATGTTGCTTGCTAAGGTTTGACATGTATCTGCTCACAACACTAACTATATATGAAATATCCAGTCTCGTACAAACCATGACATAAATAAGACTGTCAACTAAGCCTTAAGAAGGCACACGAGACATATACTGCTTCTTTTAAATTACGTGGAATAAACTACCACAACGCGTGTGGTGTTCACAAACCAAGTGCAGGGTCGCAATGTAGCAATAACTTTATGAAAACGAGGTCAAATCTATAGGGAATGGGGAATGCGCCATAGAACTAATCTAAGTCTAACTTAATTGTCTATGTTTTTAATTCAGCAATTTATAAAAAAAGTTTTAATTAATAAACATAAAAGACTAAGAATTTAGAAATCCACCTATAGCAATCTCAATATTTAATTTACTTGATTCAATGATAACTCGATTGGAATCGGAGTTTTATCTTATCCAATTGGATGATGGAGAAGTTAAAATAGAATCTAAACTTTTCATTAGTTTAATTCCTAAATATTTGTCTAATCATAATGATTGCAAGGAATTCAATCATCCACCATGCCCAAGAGACGATGGTGAATAATGAGATTTTACAAATCACAATTTTAAAGCTAATAAGATTATAATATGAAAAGCTTTCACAGCATCTACTGTAATTTTAGTCACAATAAATCATAAAAAATTAGAAATATACCTTTATTCAAACTAAAGTTTAATGGAAGTTCAATATAAACTTGAATTAAAGCAAATTAATATCAAAATAAACTACAGGTTTCATCCCTTAGCATTAGCTAAGAGATTAGCCTGAGAAGACTAACATCCTAAAAGAGAAACAAAAAGATCTACTAGAACCGTTAAGAAATTAAAGTGGAAGAACATTGTCAGCATTCCACCTAGGCCTTCTCTCCATTTTCAAACCCTAGAAGATGATTTAGAATAGCCTGGGGATTCCTTTAAATAGTTTTGCGACTCAAACTTTCGCACCACCTTGGAAAAATCTGCAAACCGCCTCAAATTTATACACTGCGTAAAATTTGCATAACGACTTCAATATCATCGAACAGCCTTCGATGTCATCGAACATGAAGTCTTAAGTTGAATCAGATTCAGAAGACGCGCCTTTTCGCACTGCATAACTCTTTATGTCATCGAACATATCATTGATGTCATTAAAGGGTGTTCAAGTGATCAAGAAAGTATCCAGATTGTTCCAACAAATTGCTCCAGAAATTTTCATAATTCTCGATGTCATTGAACTACCTTCGATGTCATTGAGCACTTACTTCGATGTCATCGACTGGTGGTTGATGTCATCGCAAAATGTTTCCAATTCGTCCAGCAACGAAACTCAATTTTCATAAATTCTCAATGTCATCGACCCTATGTTCGATGTCATCGAACCCTACTTCGATGTCATTGACCAGTGGTTGATGACCTAGATAGTGAAGTTCAGTTCTCTGAATTTCTGCACTTTGCACTTTCGACTTCCTTCCTTCTCCATTTGGTTTCCTTGAATCTTGAGACCTTGAAATCTTCAATCTTGGTCTCCAAAGATCCATCCCTTGTCTTGGTGATTCTTGAGCATTAAATTTATGCTTTTAACATTCTTTTTATTCCAAGCTCTCATATTCACCTTGCAAGACAACCATGCATAAATATACCAATTAAGCATTATCATGTTCATAATACCGAGATATAAACAAGGAGAAATATACAATATTTGACACTCAACGTGCGGAAGCTTGACAGAGCTATAGAATTATGGCTATGTCCTAGAGGGGGGAGATTAGGAACACTTTTAAATTCTTTACCTAATTATTACAATTTAAAAATTAAAACTAATAAGGTAAATTAACACTAATGCTTCCAAGCCAAAGTGTGTTTAATCACATAAACTACAAATGATGCAACAATTAAGAAACTATTCTATAAATCAAGATAATGATCTTGTGTGGGGGATGCGTTAGCAATTCAACTCCTACCATAATTTAATCATACACACATATAATTTAACAAATTAAGTTCACAAGCATAATTAGAAATGTGCTTAGTTGATAATCTCAAACGCAAGCATACATAGTGGTTTGGTTTCCCTACTCCACTCCTAGTGGATCACTCTCCTCGAGTATACTAGTATTCACTATTGGAGGTTTTTGATCAAGTTTACCTCTAAAATTTACAATGAATTCTCATAAGCTAATAAAAAACCTATATGTATACTCCCATGTCGGAGGAATACATTTTCACCCATGTCAGTGGCTTCCACAGAGACTAAGTTGGTTTTCTATCAACTAACCAACAATCACTAACGGTCATAATCCAATGACCTATATTTTTCTCCTCCCACAAGTTTCAACGGAGACTAACACGTACGCACCTATGCCCAGTATTGTCAGTCCTAATCCAAGGCCCTACGTACACTCCCGCCAGAGGCTCCCCAAAAAGAGTAACACGTACATACCTATGTCCAGTGAATTCGGCCTTATACAAGAGCTTAGATCCTACACAAGAACTTATTCGAGTTTGGATTACAAACTCTATAATTAATCCTATATAAGAAAAGAGTATGAATGGGCTCTATAATTGACACTAACTTTGTCGAATTGAGCCCAGTTGATGTGTCTTTCTTGGGTTGCTTGATCGATGCTCTCACATGCTTTAATCAACTCCCGATGTGCTCCTCAATCGATGACATTGATGCTTCAGCTCTTACGATCATTTGCCTTGTATGTGATGTGCTAATAAGGTGGTGAAATCTCTTATAACTAATGGATAGTCGATTTCTTAGGAGATTCACCTAGATAAGTGTTCTATAAGATTTAGACAAAAATTTGACTATAAGTTTAAGTGTCTAATCTTTAAAACATGGAGGAGATCAAGTTCATATAAAACAAGCTTGGAATGCTCATTCAAATGATAAATAATAAGATATATGACTTATATTTCTTTGATTTAGAGGCTTAAGATGGGAGATATGAGTGTGGAATCACCTAGGCCTCTATTACATGAAAAACCCATTAGAATACCAGTTGAGTGTCAAATATTGCATATTTTCCTTATTTATATCTTGGTTTTATGAACATAATAATGCTTAATGGATATATTTTATATATGTTTATATTGTGAGGTGAGTCTAAGAGCTTGGATTGAAAATAATGTTAAAAGCATGGATTTGATGCTCAAGAATCACCAAGGCAAGAGATGAATCTTAAAAGAGTAAGATTAAAGATTTCAAGACCCCAAGATTCAAGAAAACCAAGTAGAGAAAGAAGAAAGTAGGAAGTACAAAGTGCAGAAATTCACAGAACATGAGCTTTCATGTCATCGAAGGTTGTTAGATGACATCGAAGCCAGTCTTCGATAACATCAAACACTGCTAAATGACATCAAAGAATTACATGAAAGTTGAGTTTAGTTGCTGGACAAATTGAATAAATTCCTCGATGACATCGAAGGCTGTTCGATGACATCGAAGCGTAACACATATTTTATGCGGACTGCGTAAATTTGAGGCAGTTTTGCAAAATTAGACAGACAAGGCTATAAATATAGGTTTCCCAAAAAGTTCTAAAGATATTTAGGGTTTTAAGGAGTAGAACGAAAGGGTGGAGAAGTCTCCCAAGAGTTTTTATTCCTTATTTATTTTTAATACTTTCTTTTAAGGTTTTAGATCCAATCATGTCTATGGTTGGCTAAATCTCTTAGTTATGGCTAAGAGGTGAAGCTTGTGGCGTGTTTGGATGATTTTCTTGCTTTGATTCTTGTTATTGATGAACCTCATTGATTTCTAGTTTGGTATTAAAGGAATAATTTCATATTTCTATGATTTATTGTGACTCAAATTACAATAAATGCTGTGATAGCTTTGGATATCTTCTTTTCCTGTTTTGAGATTGTGAGATTGGTAAATCCTGTTGTTCACCATCGTCTCCTGGGCATGGTAGGGTGATGGAATCTCTTCTAATCATCATAATTCTCCTCCATTGAGAATTAGGTCAAGGAAAGTTCAGATTTGATTTAATTGTTTTATCTTCCAATTGGATAGGATAGGACTCCAATTCCAATTATGTTCTTTGAATCAAGTAAGGTAGCATCCTGATAGCTACAAGTGGATCCTTGACACCCTAGTTCTCATCTTTAAATTCACAAGTTTTAATCAATCCCATTCACAATTACTCTCTTTTATTCCAGAATTCAGATTTAGATCTTCTTCTAATTCTAGTTCTAATTCTTTTCAGAATGCGTACAAGTTTAGTCCCTATGGATTCGACCTTGGTCTTATTGAGTTATTACTACATCGCGACCCTACACTTGGGGTTGTGAACAATACCTAAATATCGAGTGCCCATTTATACGAAATCAAGTTCAAACGATCATTAAATGGGCAGAAGCAACTAGCCTCGATCGATCAATTAAGTTTTGTTGATTTATCGATTAAGTTTCATCGATTGATTAATTAAGTTTCATCGATCGATCAAACGTCGTTGATTGATCAAGCTAGGCCGAAATAGTCCAGTGAACTCTCTGGACTGTGTTTGGCCATGTTCGATCAATCGAGCCTGATAATTCGAGAGTGTTCGAGGATGTGCTCGATCGATCGATCGAACTCACTATGAGTTTACTAGTTTGGGTATTTGTTTACCAGCAACTCGGGACCTTTAAAGCCAATCTAAACATGATCTAATAAGGCTTCTAAGGCTGTGGGATGATTAAACATGGTTTTCCTATGAAGGTTAGGATCATTTAAATGTTATATTATTTTGAGTCTAAGGTTAGGGTCACCAACGCACCTCATTTACCCGTTCTTCACTCCTTGATGCTCCATGTCCTCTTGTGTATTTGATTTTCAACTTCTAAGGGCTCAACCAACTCCTTAACACATGAACTCACGTGATTGAAAATTAAGGTGTACAAATAAGTGCACTATCAATCTCTCCCTTTATCAATTATGTAATAAAAACCTAACATAAACATTGTCGTGTTCCATACCAATGACAAACAAAAACAACTAAAAATAATACATGTCAATTACAAATAATTTATAACTCGAATACAAAAAAGATATGTAGATTAGCATTGCTCCCCCATAATTGGTCCCCCTATCTTCATCAATTCCTTATAACAATAAACAAATCTATTTTGGTGGGACTTAATCTTTCTCCTACTTTTTATCAGTATTTGACAAAGAGATAATTCCAAAAATATACCAATCATGCGCAGAAAAATAAAAAGCTCTATAAATCATATATTTATTATTAAGGACATACTAAGAAGAGAATATGGTGCATATAACATTAAACACAAAACATACTTATTATGGTCATTTATAGAGATATACCATTAGAAATATTAATGGCCAATAACAGTTTAGCAATAAACATGTGATCTTTAAAATTAAGCACTTTAAAGCTAAACTAAAAAAAAAAAAAAAGAATGATGCTATAATCCTCGAATTTACCTATTAATCACAATATAAGGCTTTAATCCTTAAATTTAATTATTAAGCCCATAGGGACCTTCTAAGGTCACTTATCTAAGGTGTTATGATCTCCCAAGTCTCTAAGGAGGGACACTATGATGGAGCTTGTTCAAATTTGTAAGTGGTCAATATCTTCATCAATAGAGGAGTCTCTTGAATCGAATTCAGATTCCTCTATATCATCCTATATTGCTGCCACAATCTTGTATTTATATCTTACTTTGCTATTGTATTTGAAGGCAATATATCCATAAACCTCACAATTATAACAATGGAAAACTCTAGGTTGTTTAACAGGTTTACTTATACACTTCTTAACCATTTTTCTCTTCTTATTATAAATCTTCCATTTACTAAACTCGAGGAATTTCTTAAGTTTTCTAGACAATTCTTTTTCTTAATCCTCATCATCACTATCACATTTATATTCAACAATCTTTTGCCTATGTGAAGTTTTAAAGACTAGTTTCTTCTTATTAGATGGGGTGTTAAAATGTAGTTCATATATTTGTAAGGAATCTAAGAGTTTTTCAACTTTCATCACATTTATGTTTCTACACTTTTTTACTGAGGTTACTTTAGAAGTGAACCTATCTAAAATGGATTTAAGTATTTCTTACATATACATCATTTCCGGAGCCTCTCAACTAAACCCCATATGGAGTTGAAAATATCATTCAATTTGAAATAAAACTCCATAAATGTTTCAGACTCTTCCATTTAAATATTTTCAAATTTGATAATTAAAAGCTAAAGCTTCGATCTTATTATTACACTAGTTCCCTTGTGGGTGGTTTCCAATGTGTCCCGCGTTTCCTTTCCCGTTTCACAGGTACAAATACGTTTAAATTCGTAGGGAGAAACTACACAGTAAATATCATTTAAGAGCTTTGGCATCATAGGTATATAGAGTTTTCTTATCCGCACTCCATTGGATTGGTCTTTAAGAGTGTTAATGGTTTTACCATCAACCATGACTTGTTCAAAGGGCATAGTTCATCCTTGTTCAATAATTGTCCAAACCATATAGTCAATGGATCTTATAAATGCCTTTATTATAGCCTTTTAATAGGTGTAGTTAAACTCATAAAAAAAAGCGATTGTGTGATAGCACACCCCTTATGGGCAAACATAATTCAAAAGCTCATTTTCATATCTTACTCTAGACGATTAAGTCCTTGAAGAGTAGCACTCTCAAATACCAATTGAAATTGCGTGGAATAGACTACTACAACGCGTGCGAAAGCTTGACGGAGCTATAAGCTTATAGCGAGGTCTTATAGGATGGGGGATTAGGAACACATTTAAATTATTTACCTAATTAATATAATTTAATAATTAAAAGTAATAAAGAAAATTAACACCAAGGCTTCCAAGTCAAAGTGGGTCCAATCACAAACTACAAAAGATGCAACAATTAAGCAACTAGTGTATACATCAAGATAGTGATTTTGTATATAAGATGTGTTATCTATTTAACTCCTAGCATACATCTAATCATACATACATATAATTTAGTAAATGAAGTTCACAAGCATAATTAGAAATGTGCTCGATTGACAATCCCAAATACAAGCACGTATTGTGGTTCGATTTTCCTACTCCACTCCTAATGGACACACTCTCCTCGAGTGTACCAGTATTCAATATCAGGAGTTTTAAATCAGGTTCACCTCTAACCTTTATAATGGTTTCTCTTAACTCAACCAAAGACCTACACGTATACTCTCGTGTTGGAGGAACACATTTCCACCCATGTTGGTGGCTTTTATGGAGACTAAGTTAGTTTTTTATCGGCTAACCAACAACCACTAACGGTCTTAATCCAAGGACCTACGTTTTACTCCCGCTGAAGGCTCTCACGGAGACTAACACGTACACACACATGCTCGATGTTTGCGGTCTTAATCCAAGGCCTTACATACACTTCTGCCGAAGGCTTCTGGAGGAGAGTGTAAGGCCCACCCCCATAGCATATAATATTGTCCACTTTACTGAAGCTCACGGGTTTAAAACGAGTCATGTCTGTTAAAGGAGGAACCCAACTTATAGCCACCACAACTTCAGACAACTCTTCCAATGTGGGACAAAGTTTCACCTCCACTGTGTGTACAATAGCTTATTAACCATTGATAGCTCGCCTAGGCCCCGCCCACATCAGTGTCCGCCCACGTATGCTCGCCCACATGTGACTACACAGTGACGTGGTGTCACAATATCCCCCACCAAGGGCAGAGCCGTCCTCGGCTCTGATACCACTTGTAAGGCTCACCCTCACAGCACATGATATTGTCTGCTTTGCTGAAGCTCACGGCTTTAAAACACGTCATGTTTGTTAAGGGAGAAACCCAACTTATAGCCATCACAACTTTGGACAACTCTTCCGATGTGGGACAAAGTTTCACCTTCACTGTGGGTACAGTAGCCTGTCAGCACAGTAACCTGCCAACCATTGGTAGCTCGCATAGGCCTGCTAGGCCCTGCCTACATCAGTGTCCGCCCACGTATGCCCGCCCACATATGACCACACAGTGGCGGGGCGTTACAAGAGTATCATGTACACACCCGTGTCCGGTGAATTATAACTTATACAAGAGTTTAGGTCCTACATAACAATCTATTCGAGTTTGGGTAACAAAATCTACACCTAATCCCATACAAGGAAAGAGTGTACGAATGAACTCTATAATTAACAATTACTTATCAAATTGAGCCTCGTTGATGCACCTTGTTTGGGTTGCTTAATTGATACTCTCTCATGCTTCAATCAGCTCCCCTTGTACTCTCCCGATCGATAACGTCAATGCTTCAACTCCTATGATCATTCACCTTACTTGTGATGTGTCAATGAGGTGACCAAGGTAGAGGTGACCAAGGTAATGGAGGTGGTGGAATCTTATACAACTAATGGATAGTTGATTCAACTAGATAAGTGTTCTAGAGGATTTAAATAGGGATTTGGCTATGAGTTTAGTATCTAATATATAAAATATGGAGGAGATTAAGTTGATCTTCAAAGCAAGCTTGTAATGGTCATTTAAGTGATAAATCATAAGGAAGATGACCTAGATTTTTTTAGTTTAGAGGCTTAAGATGGGGGATATGAGTGGGGAATCACCTAGGCTTTTATTACACGTAAAATTCATTGGAATACCCAAATGCCAAATGCCCATTTATAAGAAATCAAGTTCAAACGGTCATAAAACAGTAAAAAATGACTAGCCTCGATCGATCAAGGTAGGCCAAAATAGTTCAATGATCTTGCTGGACTGTTTTGGCTATGTTCAATCGTTTGAGCCTGATTGCTCGAGATCAAGGATGTGCTCGATCGATCTATCGAACTCACCTTGAGTTTGCTAGTTTAGGCAGTTTAATTACTAACAATTCAAGACCTCTAAAGCCAATTTAAACATGATGTAGTAAGGCTTATAAGGCTATGGGGTGACCATACAAGATTTTCCTATTAAGGTTTAGATCATCTAGAGATTATGTTATTTTGGGTCTAAGGTTAGGGTCACCAAGGCACCTTATTTACCCGTTCTTCACTCCGTAATGCTCCATTGCTCTATTGTCTTTGGTTTTAAGCTTTCAAGGGCTCAATCGACTCCCTGACACATTGACTCATGTGATTGACAAACAAAGTGCATTAATAAGTACATGGACATTTTCTTTGTCTGATGTAACACTTAATTATCAAGAAAGCCGAAAGTGAGTAGCGTGGGGAGTGCTAACTGGTTTCACCTTTTTCAGTCTGAACTTGATTAGAACTTTCTTAAGATACTTTTTCAGGAGATAACCATAGCCATCTCCTCTTCTTGCCCCTATGTGTATCAATGTCAATAATCCTCTTTGTAAACCCTAGATCTTTTATTTCAAATGTCATGGATAACTGAGCCTTCAACATGTTAATTTCAGACATGCTATGGTTGACAATAAGCATATTATCAACATATGACACGAGAATGGTGAATTCCATGTCACTTAGTGCTCTAAAATAAATTCAATGATCGAATTCACTTTTAATAGAACTCTAGGTCAATATGAAAGAATTAAACTTCTTATATCACTGCCTAGGCGATTGTTTTAAATCGTATAATGACCGCTTCAACTTGCAAACATGATCCTTCTTTCCCTACACGTCGAACTCTTTTGGTTGCTTCATGTAAATTTGTTATTCTAATTTTCCATATAAAAAGTAGTTTTAACATCTAACTATTCTAATTCTAAATTGTATTGAGCAACTAGAGCTAATACAAAACTGATAGATACCAACTTTACCACTAGCATGAAACCCTTAATAAAGTCTATTCATACAGTCTGAGCATACTCATTCACTACCAATCTAGTCTTGTATTTAACTAGTTTCTTCCGAAATATCCACTTACACCCCATCGCCTTTCTCCCAACAGGCAGCTCAACTAGCTCTTATGTTTGATTTTTATATAGAGAATCCATCTCTTTATACATAGTTACCATTCACTTTTATGCATCTTTATCTTTTAAAGCTTCTTGAAAAGTAGATGGATCTCATTCATCTATAATGAGAGAAAATACAACATGAGAGTCATCCTTATATCTCAATGGTAACCTATGATTCATCAGTGGATTTCTCCTGATAAGTGGTGGCTTCACTTATTTCAGTACCTGAAACTGCAGCCAAATTTCTCATGCATCTCACCCTTATCTAATTATACATTAACAACTGACTTTTCCATTTCCTTTTGATCATCTTCTTCGAAATAAGGAACCCTTATCAAATTTGACGTCCCAACTAATAATGATATTCCGCGAAGCACAGTCTAACAACCTGCACCCTTTTACCCCATCACCATAACCAACAAAGGTATATTTTTTTGCTCTTTGGTATAGCTTATCTCTCTCTCTCTCTCTCAACATATGGTAGATGAGAGTAAACATTACAATAAAAAAATCCTTAAACATAAGTAATAAACTACATAACCACTTTATACTTCATTAGGAATTTTACAATAAATAGCTGTAGAGGAACACTTATTCACCAGATAACAAGTTGTAAAAACAGCTTTAGCCCAAAGCTCTTTGCTCAACCTAAAATTGATCAATATACTCCGAGCCTTTTTCAAAAGAGTTCAATTCATACTTTCCGCCACACTATTCTACTCTGCCGTACGCCTTACTGTGTTGTGTCTGACTATTCCCTGAATTTTTCAATACTTTCTATTCTGTCTATTTTTCAACCATCGTTTTCCACATCTTGAAAGTGGCAAACACGTCAGATTTATGTTTCAAAATATAAACCCAAACTTTACTAGAAAAGTCGTACGTAAATGTGACAAAGTAAGATGATTCTCTTTTATAAATAATGGGTGATGGTCTCACACATTAAAATGCATGTAATCAAGATGCCATTTATTGACATGTTTTCTAATTTTAAAACGCAGTCTCGACTGTTTTCAACATATGCAATATTCACATACATCCAAATCAAAACTGTTAATGCTAGAATTAACTTATAATAAAAAAGTACCTTCATACCTTGCTCGCTTATGTGGCCTAGGTGCGCATGCCAAAAAAGTGTTGACATGGAATCAACTATAGACATTGCAACTCCACTAGATATAGTAATTTCGATCAACTGGTAAAAATTACCACTCTACTATGCCTTTGTTACTATAACATCTCATTTTGAAACTTTTAGTACACCATCATAACATGCGAACTTACAACCAATTGCATTTACAACTCCTAGAGAGGTTGGATTCTTCTTCAAGTTCGGAATGTGCCTTATATTTGCTAGGGTACACTCCACCCCATCAAACATCCTGATGCAAACCAAACCTATTCTAATCATCTTACAGGCATGATCACTGCCCCATAATAACCATGCCACTATTATACTGCTATATGTGGTAAAACAACTCCGATGAGGACATATGGTATAATGCCCCTATATCTAAGATTAATTATTGATAGAAATTTTTAATATTGGTCACCGACAATACATCACAACCATCTGAGCCTTCACCATATTTAATTGAATCAGCTTCATTCGTAAAATTATCCAACTTCTCATCTTTTCAGGCTTTGGAAAACTGATAGTCCTTTTTAAAATGTCTCATCCTCTAATAATTCCAACACTTCAACTTTCCTTTACCTCTTAACTTAGATTTATATTGCAATTTTTTCTTCTCTCACTCGGACAATCTTCTTGGAGTAAACAACGCATCCGCAGAGGTACCTTCACCGCCGCTCTACTATTGCAACTACTTCGACTGAAGGGTTACTATAACGGTCTCGATGTTCAAAGTATATTTATTATGACAAAGAGTATCAATCAGATATTCGAACGACTTGAGAAGATATGTTAACAAAATTAGAGTTGTCTTCCTCCTCGATCTTCACCTTAACACTTGTCAACTCGCAAACCAATTTGTTGAGCGTGTTAATATGTTCAGATAGATCCGATCCTTCCGTCGTTTTTAGAATATATAACTACCTCTTTAAAAATAAACAATTGGTGATGGATTTCGTCATATAAATACTCTCCAACTTTGCCCATAAACTTGTGCTAGTCGTCTCATCTATAACATTGTAAATGACTTCATTAGCTAAACACAATTAAATTGTACTAATTGCCTTTAATCAAATTTATCACAATCTTCTTCCTTCATATATTTCGAATGATATGCCTTTTCCAGAACTGCATGCTACATCCTTTACTAATCTGAAAGGGCTTTCATTTTCAATCTTCACAATTCAAAATTATTTTTATCCATGAATTTGTCTATTTCAAATCTTACATTCGATTCACTTGACACTATATTTCAAATCCAAACTAACAAACCAACCTAGCTTTGATACAATTTCTTGGAGATCTAGTCAAGCATCTTACCATAGATTGAAACAAGAAAAATAAAAATAAAAATGAAAATGAAAATGAAAATCCAATCAAACAAATATAAAACATGCATTTTTCAAGTGGAAATTGCTAGAAATGAAAACCTAAATAGGGTTTTCTATACTAACATGGGTAAACAGTTGGGTTGATTCAATTCCCACCGTTTCTTGTGGTGTGGTCCACTTAAGTCCTGCATCGGCCTCTTATATGGGTAAACGGTTGGCTTGTTTGTGTTTTCAAAGCCAGTATAAATACAATGAAAATAAGCAATTATTATGGTTTATCGTGTTTGAAAATTTATATATATTTGTGCAATTAAAACTATTTCAAAAAAGGTAATTTTAATTTTTGAATTGTGCGGTAATGTATATAATATATTTGTTCAGTCCATCTATTTTACTACAATATTTTGAAGCATAAGACAAAAAGTGAAGTAAATACAACACTCAGGTGGCCCACATCAAAAGAAATAGTGGCCCCACAAATTTTTTAACGGTAAGTATTCGATTCACTTTTTCATATAGTGTGGTTTACTTGAATTTTGTATATACTCATTTTTTTGCTCATACTATAAATTCAAATGGCATAATGGATGAACGGTGTGGATAAGCGAGATGCATCATAGTGGGACCCATATATATTTTGTAATGTTTTTGATTTCCGTGTATAAAAAAGTAAGTAGCCAAATTAGGTATGTTGTAAATATATGAGGAAACAATTATTGAAATTTACTCTTTTACCTCGTATTTGCCAGTTCACTCGAATATCAAACGCGGCCTAAAATGAGCCGAAAAAGTGGAAAGACGGCAAGGACAAAACGCATAAATCATGGTGGGGCCACGGAGCTTTTCCAATCACCTAGCTTGGTGATGTTGGGGCACCACCCAATCTTCCCGTGAGTTAAAACCCCTTTGTGTTGAGAGACAGAGAGAGACAGATTGGTACTGTCGAAGCTGGAGATGGGGATGGAAGAAGAGAAAGGCAAGGAGAAGAAGAAATGGGGAAGTAGAAATGGGGTGTGGCCCATCTCCATCATCGCCATCATCATCGTCTGCCTCTTCGGATTCTTGATCCGGGTGCTCGTCTCCCTCCATCCATACTCGGGCGCGGGACATCCTCCCATGTACGGAGACTACGAGGCCCAGCGGCATTGGATGGAGGTAACCCTCAATACCCCGCCCAAGGACTGGTATCGAAACTCCTCCGCCAACGATCTCTCGTACTGGGGCCTCGACTACCCGCCGCTCACTGCCTATCAGAGCTACGCCCATTCCCTCCTCCTCCATTCCTTCCATCCTCCATCCGTCGCTCTCTTCGCCTCCCGCGGCCACGAATCTCCTCTCGGGTCTGCTCTCTCTCTCTCTCTCTCTCTCTCTCTCTCTCTCTCTCTCCACATACATACATATATACATGCGTACATACATCCATGAATTCGTTTTGCATCTATCACCGCTGCCCACTGGGACCCACACGCCGAATGGCCCCATGATCGGAGCCGTCAATGCTGTGGACTCTATGCTCTACGGGACAACCCAAGAAATTTAGCTGAACAGATGGTTGTGGTTGTCACTTTTTGTAGATGAATTTAGGATAGTGAAAACAATATATTTTCAATGGCTCAAATTCTTCTGTAACAATCAAAAGGCTAGGATCATCACTGAAGCTTGATTGTGTGACAAATTGACAATGGTCTATTTGTGGTAGTAAAAAGTATATGGATGGTTAGAATCGTCAGACCATTTTATCATGTCGGCCCTAGCTGGTGGGGATGCATGCTAGATCCTGAATCGCAGCAGGGGCAAAATGAACTCTACATCTGTCCATCCATACATGCATACACATACTGACATACATATGTCCAATCTGCTCTGTTAAAGTCGGTTCCAGCCAACTTATGAAGTCCTGACATAATGGTCATAACAATGGGATGGCGGGCCAGGTCCATTATGAGCTGCTAATCGCCAGCATAACAGTCTTTTACTTATTTGAATTGGGAGTTACTTACCCAGATATTGGCCAAAGTGTTCGTGGGACTCTCTCTCTCTCTCTCTCTCTCTCTCTCTCTCTCTCTCTCTATATATATATATATATATATATATATATATATAACACATGAATAACAAGTTTGTTGTACCTTACCTAATGTTTGTTGCCATATAAGAGCCTCAGCCTCTATGCATGAATCATCACGAGATATGCTATGGATCACTAGCTGGGGGTGGGCAGACGATTTGTGATCGAGTGAGGCGTCACTTATAAAGGTACATGTTTCATAGGGAATGAGCGAATGGTAGAGGGATGCAAGTGACTTGAGGGTCAAGGGATGGAGTTAGGCAGGAAGTAACACACCAGTGCCTTTGTGAGTTCCCAGGTCTCACATGTGGGATAGAGCATGGGTGTTAGAGCAGCCTCAAAACTGATGATGAGTTGTTTGGATGCAGTGGGTAGATAATCGTGGGGAAAGTTGACAGCGTTCTACAGGCCTTGAGGAGATTGGTGAACTGCTCGGAATTCCAGGCCCCGTCGGTTTATAGTTATGCGCTTTGCGTCTTAGAGAAGAACATAGAGGGAAGGAAGCGTTGCTAGGTGGTTGGGCCAGGAATCTAGATCGAGCAGATGACTGAAGTTGGGGGAAAATTGTCAGGCTCCATATGTGCATAGAAGTGTGAATAAGTCCCAAGAGTCTTCAGGAGATAATATATATGTGTTTTAGATTTGCCAAAGCGCCGCCATGGCAGTTAAAAAAACCTTTGTGCAATATTCCACAAAAGGAGTCTGGGGGAGGTAGTGATTGATTGGCTTCCCCATACGTGTGAATTTGTAGCATGTGTTAATGACCCATACTGTCCAGTAGAAGATGCGTCCAGGCCTCCCCTGAAATATTGCGACCATTGAATCTTTAGGTGGGCGATAGCGGTGAGATGAATATGAACTGTCAATCAACTTCCAAAGCTCATGCCTATTTACAAAATATAGATCCATTTGGCACCCAAACGGCCCCTTAAATAATATATAATTGCATAATAATACTATATGTTTATTTAATTTACTATTAAATGTCGTTATAATTTTTTTTATGAAGGGTAATGGAAATTTATTAAAGGCCCACTAGCAAACTGCTAGCAAGAAAAGAATACGAGGGAGAAGCTTCAAAGGTAACAAAAAAGAGAAAGCAGACTTCACCCAATTAGAACTATACAGAAGGGAACTCAACTGAACCAGAACTATTATGGAAATATCGCCTATTTCTCTCTGCCCAGATGGCCCACCAAATTACCAGAAGGGTCAAATGCCAAATAGCCCTTCCCTTGCTTCCCTTGCTTCTTGTGCCTCCCCCATGCCATGCCCATAAAAGGTCCCTAACATTGCTTTGCGTGATCCACGATATATTGAAAATAGAAAGGAAACAAGTCCACACCTTGTATGTGAAGGTGCAAAACATGAAGAGATGATCGATACACTCTGCCGCTTGTGTGCATAAGGAGCATATATTTGTGATAAGCATGGATATCTTTTGCAAATTATTTGATTAAGTTTAATTATTAAGTAGATCAATGATGTAGCAATATGGAGGCCGTTGTAATCAGGATGTGCCAAATCGGTTACGTAACGACATATATTGTTACGTGTTATGAGGTTGAAATGGGGTGGCCTTGAAAAAGCAAACTGTAACGGCCGTTACGGAGCCGTAACAGTTGATACAGACCATAACGGCCATTACCTTGTATCAGTGCTTTCAGAAAAAAGAAAAAAATTTGAAAAAAAATCCAAAAAAAAAAAAAAAAAAAGAACTTACCTTCTTCGTTACTTCTTCTTCTTCTTCTTTTTTTACTGCGGCTGTGGCTGTGGTTGTGACTGCACATGCTGTTGCTACAGCTATGGCTATGGTTGTGGCTGCCAATGTTGTTGAATCACATATGTCATACATAAGCACATAGGCTGCCCACTCTAATAACATAAATGCAAAAAGTGTCTCTTACTCCGAGCATTTCAAATTTTATATATATATATATATATATATATATATATATATATATATATATATATATATATATATATATATATAGGGAAAATTTCAAAAAAAATGTAAATTTTTTTCTAAGTTAATAGATAACAATTTTACATATTTAAAATACATTTAAGAGAAAAAATCGATTAAACAATGAATTAAACATCAAATCATCGACATTCAACAATATTGTTAACCATAAGTAACAACAAAATCAACAAGCTATTAATTTATTATTGTAGAATATCAACAAGCTATATTCCTTGAAACTTAAAAGTGCTTGAATCTTGATCTTCCAACTTCCAAGAGAGAGGCAATGTAGGAGAGAGAGAGAGAGAGAGAGAGAGAGAGAGAGAGAGAGAGAGAGAGAGAGAGAGAGAGAGAGAGAGATAACTTGGAACTAGGAAATATGAGAGAGAGAGAGACCACTTGCAATTAAGAAATGTAAGAGAAGAAGAGAGTAAGAGAGTTTTGGAGTGAGAATATTGCAAATGGAGGAGATTTGGAAGCCTTTTTTACAGGCAAAATGTTGTTGTTGTTGTTTTTTTTTTTAAAAAAAAAAAAAATTATTTATAAAAAACAAATAAAATAAAAAAATTAATTTGCCATGGCCAATATGCAATCGCATACATTGCATATGCGATCGCATATGCCACATGCGATCACATGTGCGCCATGATCGCATATGCGATTTGCATATGGATATGCGCATATACGATCGCACATGACAACGCTGGTGGCTACGGATCCTCATCTGCTTCCGCTTCTTCTTCTTTTGGCTGCGATGCCCTCTCTCTCTCTCTCTCTCTCTCTTTTTCCCTTCTTTCATTCTCTCTCTCTCTCTCTCTCTCTCTCTCTCTGTCCCCTCTTTCAACAAGAGGAGGCTACGTGGCTGTTTCACGGCCATGTTTTTTTAAAAAAAATTAATACTTTGGTGGTATTTCATGCTAAATGCACACACTGTTTTGTGAGACCCACCTTGATGTTTGTGTTGTATATCCATGTCGTCTATCAGTTTTTCCAGCTAGTTTTAGGGCATGATTCCTAAAATGAAGCAGATCCAAATCTCAAGTGACCACATGGATTGAATTTCCACCGTTAAAAACTTCTTGGGGACTACAGGTTTGCATCAAGCTGCAATTTGTGTTTTCCCTTTCATCCAGGTCCATTGGACCTTATCAACATGTTGGTTGGCAAATAAACATTACATTGGACCTTGGCAAGTTTTAATGGTGGGTGTTCTACGACCACCTTTTCATGTGGTGTGGTCCACTTGATGTGTGCACCTGCTTCATTTTTGGGACCATGCCATAAAATGAGATGGCAAAACAGATGTTCAACATCGATATACAACACATACATTGAGGTGGGCCCTATGCTCACGGCCTCACCCACACAAATTGCCTAGACGCAATTGTTACTGTATGGTGCTATCTGGGCCCCATCATGATGTATGGGTTTTATCCACGCCGTCCATCCGTTTTGCTAGATCATTTTTTGGCATGAGCTAAAAAAGGAGGCTGGTGGACCACATCACAGGAAACAGTAGTGATTGAACACCAAACATTAAAAACTTCTTGGGGGCCACAAAAGTTTTGGATCAAGTTGAGATTTGTGTTTTCCCTTCATCCAAGTCTATACATGTAATCAACAGGTTGGATGGCCAAAAAATATTACAGTGGACCATAGGAAGTTTTTAATAGCGGACATTTAATCACTGTTATTTCTTATTGTGTGGTCCACTTGAGATTTGAATCTGCCTCATTTTTAAGACCATGCCTTAAAATGAGTTAGCAAAACAGATCGACGACATTAACATACAACACATACATCAAGGTGGGCTCCACGCTCGGGGCCTCACCCACTAGTGGTCGACTCGAGATTGTATGGAGATGTTAGTTACCATATGCTCTCTTCGATACAACTTTGTCACCAAAGAGTGGACCGTTACACTACCGTAAACATGTTAAAAATTATAAATGAATGCATATTTGGAATATTTAGATTTTTCTAGATTTAATGAATATATATATATATATATATATTAGATTTTTTTGACCAAACAAAATTCTGACCGATATTGGGGGCGTAATGGCCATTACTCCCCCGCATTGGCCGTTACACTGTTACACCGTATAAGTAACGGTGGGCACCGTTATGCCCACCGTTACCTCAATGGGACACCTTGGTTGTAATGACACAATGGGGGTACCCGGTCCTATCATAATTCCATTGTAGAGACTATGATATTTGTAGAAACATAAGAAGGCAAGGCTTGCTACTATATTGGTAGACAGGGTATGTTTCAACATTGAGGTCTTGGGTTCGAATCCATACTTGCCTATGAAAAAAGAAGAAGAAGAAGAAGAGAGAAATGGAGAAGTAAGGAAATTTTTTTTTTTTTTTTCCAGCCATCTTCACATTGTAATTTGTAATTCCATGATGTGGCCATTTGGATGCTTGATGAGATGATCGGGATCATTCATCTAGCGTGCCCTTTTGTTGATGGGTGAATTTATTAAACTGTCTCTTGGTGGGTGAATTTATGAAAGTCTCACTTGGTGAATATCCTAACCACCTTATTTTCCCTGTTGATCATGTTGTGCAATTCATTTTGTCTTTATTAGTTACGGGCTCCCGCACCTTCTGAAGAAGTTGCTTTCAGCCATTTGAAAGCTATTAATTGGACGTATGGGATTATCCAACCAATGTGATCTCTTCATAGTTATTGGATGTGTTCATGCAGCTAGATGGCTGCTTTCGTCAATTGGCCAGGCATGGCAATGTGAAGTCGGCCTCCACAATGTGTTTGTGTCTGATAGAAATGAGCAAACCACATAAAGCCTCATGTGAAATGCCAAGGGAAAGCCGCATGGCATCTCCCTTTAGCTGTCTGATGGAGAGTTCACGATTCACTTGATCCTAGTCCTCCAGTTGGGGTGTATTGCAATCAAGCACATGTTTTTTTTTTTTTTTTTTGAAAAGTAACAATTTTATTAGAGAGGCCGCATGACGTGAAAAAGAATACAAAGCAAGAGGAAAAAAGAAAACAACCCAAAAATTACATCCCCAAAAAGGCAATTAGTATGCAAACGTCCAATTACTTTATGCCAGCAGCCCATTCAAACACCCAATACATAACTTTACGCATGATAGTGTCGCTAGACGTCGACTTGTTTTTGAAGAAACATCTATTCCTTTCTCCCCATATAGCTTAAAGGCATGCCATTGCTGCTAACCTCCAAGCTGCTTTTCCTTCCTTCGCAACACCACTTTCATGCCATGATGCTAAGAAGGAAGGCATGGATGAAGGCATGACCCAAGAAATGTTGAGTGTCGTTAGGATGTAATCCCACACCTTTCTTACAAAAGGGCAATGAATGAATAAATGAATGATCCACATATTTTGCATCCCGCCTACACATGATGCATATGTTCGAGAGGATCATTTCTTTTTAAATAAGATTGTCCACTGTAAGGACCTTGTTCCTTCCCAACAACCAAACAAAGGCCGCCACTTTTGGAGGTGCACCATACTTCGAGAAATAAAAATTATGAGATGAGAGGTAAGGAGGCATGGTGAGGAGCCTGTAGAAGGCCAACTGAGAATCTGCCTGAGCTATGTCCTTTCCAAGGACTAGGGAACAAGCCTGGTATATTAGGGTCTGTAGGAGGGCTAGTGGGTGCAGTATCGGGTCCATCATAAGAAATCAGGTCCTCTATGTTGAATGTGGAACTAATGCCTATGTCAGATGAGATATCCACCACATATGCATTAGTGCCCATTCTTTGCAAAATTTTATAGGGACCTGCGCTATAGGCATGTCACTTTTTGATGGTTCTCTAGGGAAACTACTCTGGTCATATGCGAACCATGAGAATTTTATACTTGTCGTTACTTTCATTAATCCTTCTTTTGATCTCAATGTGCAAATCATGGATATGCTGTGCAAATGCAGATGTTGACTCAAATGGCCTATGTGAGATGGACATGGGATGTGATCTATAGGCATGGTATCCCAAATCGGTTACGTATCGGCCGTAACGACCGATACGTAATGGTAACGGTGGGACCCGTTACGCAATACGGGGTCGAAACGGCCGTTACGGAATTCTGTGACTGTAACGGCTATTACCGGGCCGTTACGAGCCATAACGGCCGTTACGGACCCGTAACGGCTGTTACGGGCCTTGAAAATAAAAAACAAAAAACAAAAAACAAAAAAAAAAAAACTTACCTTTTTTTCCTTTCTTTTCTTCTTCTTCTTCTCTTTCTTCTTCTTCTTCTCGAGTAGCTGCGGCTGCGCCCTGCTGCGGCTGCGGCTGCGGCTGCAGCTTCTTCCTGTTCTTCTTCTTCTTCTTCCTCTCTCTCTCACTCTCTCTCTCTCTCTCTCAATCTCTTCTTTCCCCCTTTCCCTCTTTTTTTCTTTTCTCTTCTTTCCCTCTTTTTTTCTTTTCATTTCCCTCTCTCCATTTTTTTTTTTTTTAAATTTGCAGCAGCTAGCTGCTGACTGCTGTAGGTACGTGTCACGCAAAGACGAGCGCTGACACTCCTCGAGCTCCGAGTTGTACGAACGGTTCAAAGGAGATCAAAGTTATATGGGCTCCACAGTGATGTATTTATTACATCTACACCGTTCATCTATTTTCAGAGATCATTTTAGAGCACCACCCAAAAAATGAGTTATATCCAGAGATCATTTGGACCACACCAAAAATAGCAACAGAGATAATGATTTTCACGGTTAAATAATTCGTAGGCGCACGGTAACGTTTATTTTCCATCCAATCTGATCAGACCCGAGTGGGCCCCACTATGATGTATATATTTTATCCATATCATCCATCCATTTTGCCACGTCATTTTAGGTCAAGATTAAAAAAATTAGTAATATCCAAATCTCAGGTGGACCACACCATAGGAAATAGTGGTTATAGAATGCTCACCATTAAAAATTTCTTAAAGTCCACTGTATGTTTATTTTCAATCTAACCTGTTAATTGGGTCACATTGACGTGGATGAAGGAAAAACACACATGTCAGCTTGATCTAAAACTTTTCTAGCCCCCAATAAATTTTTAACGGTGAACGTTTAATTATTGTTGTTTTTTATGGTGCAATCCATCTGAGCTTTGGATGTGCCTCATTTTTGGGCTCATGCCCTAAAATTATTTGGCAAAATGGATGGACGGTGTGGATATAACACATTCATCACGGGTGGGGCCCAAAAAACTTTGACACGTGTGCTGCACTTTACATCCGAGTCCCTCCTAATTCAAGCCTTAAAAAATTGTACACGAGACATATATTAACTTAAAATTTGACAATTAAATTATGGACTGCAATTGTAACTCACAATGCCAAAATCAAATTATTTGAATAGTTTTAATTGTTAATTTGTGAACTTTTATTTTTTAAAATAGGGCCTTTTGATTTATTTTATTTTTTTATGATTCACTATCCAATAAATGTCCACCAATTTATAAGTGGGATAATGACAATAAATGGCAAGAATTTGAGGCTGATTTGGAGAATAGATTGGTCCTCCAAGTCAGCCCCAAATTGGCAACGGCATCTACCTGAATTTAATTTCATTTTTTTAAAGAACTATTGGGAGAAATGATATCAAGTTGTTAAGTATATAAATTGCATATTTAAAAAATTAAATATATGAATTTTGTAGTTAAATTCAAGTTACCTGGTTAAAAAATTAATCAGACAGTCTGATACAACTTCTCACCAAAGAGTGGACCGTTACACCACCATAAACATGTTCCAATTTATAAATGAATGCATATTTGGAATGCTTAAAATATTCCGGATTTAATCCATATTTTTTCATATTTTTTTGGCAAAAAAAAAAAAAATTGCGCCGTTATGGGTCGTTACGCCCTCGTATCGCCGTTACGCCCCCGTATTCGTATCGGTTTCGGATGGCACCGTTACGCCAACCGATACCAATATGGGACACCTTGTCTATAGGCTTCCTAGGTTTGTACACATGCAAGACTTCAAATGGACTCATACCTATGGACTTATTTATTGAACTGTTGTATGCAAACTCTGTAATAGGTAAAATTCCGTCCCAAGTCCTTGTATGATCTCCCACTAAATAACATAGCAGGTTTCCTAGGCTTCTATTGACTATTTCTGTCTACCTCGGTTTAAGTATGGTAAGCTTAAGAGAATGGAAGTCTCGTGCCTATCATATGCCAAAGTGTTTTCCAAAAGTAAATCATGAAGCGCACATCCCTGTTAGACAATATAATCTTCGACAAACCATGCAAATGAACCACCTCAAAAAAATAAAAAAAATAAAAAAAATAAAAAAAATCTTAGCTACGTTAGAGGTGCATGATGTTTTTTAACATGACAGAAAGTTGGCAATTTTAGAAAAACAGTCCACCACGACAAAGATGGAGTCGTGTTTCTTGATAGTCTTGGAAAGTCCAAGCATGAAATCCATGCTAACGTCCTGCCACGGAGCGTGAGGTACTGGCAAAGGCGTGTATAACCCCATGTTTTGCCTTCTCTGCTTTGCCAGTTGACAAGTCTTGCATTGCCCAATAATTTTGGCTACATCTCTCTTGAGGTTTGGCTAGTAAAATTTGTCATCCACAAAGGCAATAGTCCTGTCCCTCCCAAAATGATCAACTACCCCTCTGGAATGAAGCTCCTAAACTGGAAAATCCCAGAGAGGGGTATGAGGGATGTAGAGTTTGTCACCTTTGAATAGGAAATCGTCAACAATAACAAACCCACGATCATTCCTCATTTGATCACCTAATAATGACGTACACTTCTCCAAAATCTGGGTATGACGGATAGTCTTCTTTCAAACGCTCGAACCCAATAACCTCAATATTCATGGATTGGAGTAGCATCGCCCTGCAGCTAAGGGCATTGGTTGGTTTATTTTCAACTCTGGCCTTGTGCTTCAATACAAATGAATACTCTTAAAGAAATTGGACCCACTTGGCATGCCTTGGGTTCAACTTTTTCTGAGAGTTTTGATATCTCAAGGCCTCATGGTTAGAAAATAAAATGAATTCTTGTGGTAGAAGATAACGATGCCAATGATGCAAAGACCGCACAACCGCGTAAAATTCCTTGTCATAGGTAGAGTACTGTTGCTTGGCTTCATTCAACTTCTCATTAAAATAAGCAACCAGGTGTCCCTCTTGAGTAAGAACTACACTTATACCAACCCCTGAAACATCACACGCAACTTCAAAGACTTCAAAAAAGTTAGGAAGGCGCATGACGGGAGCCTCTATCATCTTGCCCTTAATCTCCTTAAAAGCTTCGGAGGCCGCCTTAGTCCATTTTAACTCCTATTTTTTTTTTTGCTTTATGCAATCTGTGATGTGAGCCACAATGAAACTAAACCCTCTAATGAATCGCCTATAAAAGGTGGCTAGGCCGCAAAAGCTGCGCACCTTATGAATGTTTTGCGGTTCAGGTCATCTCACTATGGCCTTGACTTTCTTGAGGTCTGCAGACATGCCCTTGAATGACATGACAAACCTTAAGAAGATGACTCTATTTGACATGAACGTACACTTCTTTAGGTTCGCAAATAACTTCTCTGCTCTAAGGATCCTGCAAGCATGCCTCAAGTGGTGGAGATGCTGCTCCTAAGTGGTACTATAAATAAGAATTTCATCAAAATATACCACTATGAACTTCCCAATGAAGGGTCTTAACACCTGGGTCATCACCCTCGTAAACGTAGTCGGAGCGTTAGTCAAACCAAAAGGCATGACTAACCACTCGTAAAGCTCATCCTTCGTCTTGAAGGCAACTTTCCATTCATCTCCTAGGCGAATACATATTTGGTGGTACCAACTCTTGAGGTCGATCTTTGAAAAGATCGTGACACCGACTATCATATCTAACATGTTGTTAACACGCGGTATGAGAAACCAATACTTGACCATGATCTTGTTGATGTCGCGACTGTCCACACACATGCGCCATGTGCCATCTTTCTTAAGTGTGAGAAGGGCAGGCATAACGCATGGACTCATACTTTCCTAAATGAAACATTTTCTGAGGAACTCGTCTACTTGCTTCTTTAACTCCACATGTTCCGTATGATTCATCCGATAGTTAGGAAGGTTTAGTAGAGTCAACCTAAGGACCAAATCTATGGCATGTTGTATGTCTCTCATGGGTGGGAGTTTGTCTGACAAATCATAAGGAAAACATCTCTAAACTCTTCGAAAACCGGACTCACCTCACGTGGTAACTCTAACGGTCTAACCTCTACGAGGGCATTCACCGCTGAGCCTTAGTCTCTTTCTCAAACTCATTAGCATTTATGATATGTAGAGGCTTATGGTGGGACTTCCTTGACATTGTAGGATCTCTTTTCTTAACGCCCTCCTTTTCCGAGTTGCTCTTGGGTGGAAGAGGGACCAACTTGATCTTCTTGCCCTCATGTATGAATGAACAAGTATTCGAGTGGTCAAATACTGTCACATCATGATCGAACAACCAAGGTCTACCTAAGATGACATGGCCTACATCGCCTACATCCATGGGCGACACATTGCACTAAAGCGTGTCCTTATAAGATCTAGACTCAATAGCAACCTAACACTGCCGAGAAACCAGAAGAGAAGTCTTATCTATCGAAGAAACTCTATAGTGCTCAGGATGAGGGCTAGCTTTCAACCCTAAGCGATTTAGGGTGCTAGTGGAGATCACATTTGAACAACTTCCACTGTCTATGATCATTTTCTAGTTTTTCTCTCCACACTTGGTGTAAATATAGAAAATTGTACTCCTGCATCAATCATCATTATCCTTAGCCTGTGCTAGGGCATATTTGACAACTGCAAGTGGCATGGTCTCATATTCCTCCACTTCTTCAATAGTAGCATCTTTAACAGGCTTGTGCACTCTCTCTTCACACTTGCCCTATTCTTCATCACCCGCCTCTTCAATGACAAGTGCTTTACTACGCTTTTTTGTGGGGCAATGGTGCACAAAATGGTCGTATCCTTGGCACTTGAAATATTGGGTGTGCTCATTAGCCATAGCACTTGTACGAGCTATCCATTTTCCATTGGCATCTCTAAGACTGGTTTACGTACCGGTGAGGGCCTTGGTTTGATTACCAATAAGAGCAGGCCTAGTATTCATTGCAAGCCACCTCATGATCTGGGGTTTAATGTACTGCTTTAGTCCTTGCACCATCTAATAGGCATGCTCCAAGGTGCTTAACATTGTGAGGAATGAGCTCACTCTAAAGCTCAGATCAGAGGCTTGTCCTAAATGGAGATAAGGTCATGAATGGTTAAATCGCATCATATACTCGTCAAACTTAGTGATTTAATCTGTCACGGGCATTGTTCCTTGCCTTAGGGATTGCCACTGATCCAAGAGTTTCTAGCGGTAGGAAAGCGAAATGTACTTTTCCCTCAAGACCTCTTTCATCTCGACCCAGTGTGCTACTGGCTCTTCTCCATGCCTTCCCATGGTGCGTTTCACGTTAAGTCCAAAACAAATTCGCCTGACCCACAAACTTTATCTTGGCGAATCTAACCCGGTGTAATGCAGGGCCATTTCACACCGAGCTTGAGTAGGGTAGCCTGTGAGATGCGGGGACACACTCGGGGTGGGCTGCCCATGTGATTTGGGGCCCACGAGCGCACCAGGGGGGGGGGGGGTTCGGCCGAGGTCCTAACCCATGAGATGTGGGGCCTGGGTTATGAGATAAAGGGATTAATTCACCATACTCCAACAGTTCGAGCTTTTAGAATAAGTGGTTAATTGTCCCGCATCAAATTGGTATCAGAGCAGGAGGTCTCGTGTTCGAAACTCCTCACCGGGGGTGATTAATGCAGGGGCATTTCACACCGGGCTCGAGTGGGGTAGCTCGTGGGATGCATGGACACACTCGGGGTGGGCGACCCATGTGATTTGGGGCCCATGAGCCCATGAGGGGGGTTCGGCTGAGGTCCTAACCCATGAGATGTGGGGCCTAGGCTATGACATAAAGGGATTAATTCGCCATACTCTAACAGTTCAAGCTTTTAGAGCAAGTGGTGCATTGTCTTGCATTATGGTGTTGGTCAAACATGTCATACCACTCGAAGTAGTCCATTTCTACTAGCCAGTCTAGAAAATTTTTGGAGTCCAAGCGACCATCAAAACTAGGAGTGTCAACCTTAACTCTCGTCATCACCCCATACTCAGGATCATATTGATCTTGGAACTCTCTGCGGGGTGGCTGGGCACGCACCCCTCCACAGCCTACTCCACCTCACACGTCCCCTAACAAGCTCTTCCCTTGCATACCCACCTTCAACTTGTTCCTCAGCTTGAGAATGGCAATCTTCCACAATGTTGGGGTTAGCTTGATGGGACACTTTCAATTGAGCTAAGCATTGGTTAATTGCAGTCAGTTGGGTGGCAGTGGTTTGATTGTGATTCTCAATGTTTGTGAGGCAATGGTTGATATTCTCAATAGCCTCGACGAGCTGTTTCATGTTCATTGTGGGAGAGACCAAAGCCACAACCTGTGTGAGTGTGCATACACTAAGAACTCTACTAGACGCCACCCTAAGGACTTCTAGACAAGGGCGGGGATTATGTGATGACAAAAGATAACTTCTATAACTAGACACTACCACATGATGAACCTACACTCTATATATGATGAATTTAGAGGCTCTAACCCAATGGACAGCCCTAGGACACTTCTAATGATGCAAAAACTGAAAATCCAGCAACCAGGGACTTTAAAATTCACCAAATCTGGAATTTCCAGCAATATGGGAATTTTAAAATACCAAGTTAGAAAAATTTTCAGCAACTTATCTATGCTTACATGCACTACAATAAGTTAGAAATTTCATCAAACACCTATCCAATGCTAGACCTAGGGCTGTTTGTTAAATATGAGATCCAAAGTCTGAATTTAAAGTTTGAATCTGAAGTCGGAAAACTAGTAGTGAATCTAGAACAACCTGTTTGTTAACTAACATTTGAAATATTTGAAATATGCTAGTTTGACACATTTGTGCATGTGAAACAATCGTGATTGAATCCCTACCTTTAAAAACTTCATGGATTCCACAGTAATGTTTATTTGCTATCCAACCTGTTGATATGCTAGGTGGGGCCCACCGTGCTGTTAGTGAGAAATCCACCCATCCATCCGTTTTTGTGAGCTTATTTTAGGATACATGACCAAAAATGAGGCGGATCCAAAACTCAAGTGGGCCACATGAGAGGGAAAATTGGAGAAGGAAATGCCTATCGTCGAAACCTTCCTTGGCTCCACCTTGATGTTTATATGCCATCCAAACCGTTTATAAGGTCATGAACATTGGGATGAAGTGAAAAGACAAAATACTTGGGCTGATACAAAACTTTTGTGGCCATACTAATGTTTGAACTGTGGTCACCAAATCTCTACTATTTCCTCCCGTGTGGCCCACTTGAGTTTTGGATCCACTTCATTTTTTGTATCATGGTCTAAAATGAGCTTGCAAAATGTATGAACGGGGTGGATTTCGCACAAACATCACGGTGGACCCCACCTAGCATCCAGTCCAAGAAGTTCCTACAAAAGGGTTTGACAGAAAATCCACGACCGCCTAAATCCGGGAGTGGATTAGCTGAGACCCCTGATCAAATGACGTGGGTGGGACCCTGATTGTGGGGCTCACAGTGATGTGTGTAGCTTAAATCCACACCGTCCAACCATTTTGAAAGTTCATTTTTGGGCATTGTCCCAAAAATGAAGCTGAAATTTTTTTTAGGCAAACCACACCATAGGAATTAGTCGGATTTAATCCTCACCATTAGAAACTTCATGGATTCCACTGAAATGATTATTTGCCATCCAACTTGTTGATAAGGTCACAAATAACTAGATAAAGAGACAACACAAATATCATCTTGATCCTTTAGTTGGAGGATTTTTAGAAAAAGAAAATAACCATAAAAAAATTTGGTTGACTTTTTTCATAATCATTTATGCTCATCATCACCATTATCATATAAGCCTTATTCCAACTAATTGGGTCGGCTACATCAATCCTTTCCACCATGCCACTTTACCAAGGGCCACAACTTCAGTTAGACCATAGGTTTTCAAGTCTTTTTTGACTACCTCCATCCATGTCCTTTTGGTCCTTACCCTTGCCCTTTTATAGCATTGAACTTGTACCTACTCACTCCTAACATGTTATTGTCTCTGAACAAATCATTAGGATTGTCTAATTTTGTGTGATTTTTTAGCTCTTCTCCATATGAGATGGGGCTCCCATGTATACACAAATCCAATCACTAACAAAAAACTAGGATGTATGTGTTTAACTTAAGGTGTTCCATATCTGTTACGATACGGTCATAAAGGCCGATAAATATAGGTAACGACCATGACCGTTACATGATACGGGGATGAAATGCGGCAATTGGTTTTTTGGAACCGTATTGGCCGTTATGAGGCATAACGACCGTTAACCTCGTAATGGTTGAAAAAAGACCAATTTTTCTATTTAAATAAAACTTTTTCATCATTTTCCCACTTTTCTCATTCCAAAAACCTTCCTAGATTATTCTACAACAGATTTTGACTACTCTTATTATAGTTTTTAGGATTAAAATTGTAGATTGAAGCGATTTGGATGAATAGAAGCTCATAGTGCCATTTTAAAAAAGTGGTGTTTATGCCTTTTTTTTTTTAAAAAAAATTTAAATTATTATTATTATTTTTTATAAATAATTTCTAGTTCTAAAACTTGATTGTAATGTGTAAATATTAGAGACAACCATGTTCATAAATTCACTAGGCAGCCAGATACAACACTCTCACCAAAGAGTGGATTGTTACAATACCATAAACATGTTGAAAGCAAAAAATGAATATATATTTAGAATATTTACATTATTCTATATTTTTTAAATATTGTTCAGAATTTTTCAGGCGAAAATAATAACTCAACCATTATGGGGGTCGTAACGGTCGTTACATCCCTGTATCAGTAACGGTGGTAACCGTTACGTCCACCGTTACCAATACGGAATACCTTGGTACTCCACAGTCTATCTAGATTTCTTATATACATTGAAAAAAAGAAGACATTATCATATGTTAGTAAGCAATGTTCTTCGATATTGGTGGTGTTGGGTTAGATTCTAGGATTGCTCTTTCTAGTTTCTCTTGTATTTTGATGAAATTTGCATCATACCCAGTAAAGAAAGTTCATATATTTGGGTTTTGTTTTGCAGAAAACTTCTCATGAGGTGGACTGTACTGTCTTCAGACATATTCATATTCTTTCCTGCAGCTCTCTATTTTGTTGCTGTTTACTATGCTGGTCGCAGTGAGAAAGACAGTGTGTGGCAGCTTGCCATGATCCTTCTCAACCCGGGTCTGATCCTAATTGATCACGGTCATTTTCAGGTGAGGATTCAAACTCGGTCAAAACTTGCTATGATATATTCTTCTGCCTTTTTCAAAGGCAGATTGGTAGTGTTTATGGATGAGAGTATTTGTAGTTCTTCTCTTGTTTGTTCTTTCTCAGTACAATTGCATCAGCTTGGGCTTAACACTCGCAGCTGTTGCTGCCATCCTCTCTAAGCATGAGTTGGTAGCTTCTGTCCTTTTTAGTCTTGCACTCAACCACAAACAGGTTAGTGGCTTCTTCTTCTTCTTCTTTTCTCCATTTCCACTCTTTCAGTGCATTACTTCTTCATTTTGGTTTTTCTGTGCAATCTTGTGGTTGCAACATGGATGTTGTATTCACTGTGCTTCCCAATAGCGAGGTTTTATGGATGTTTTATTTCTTGCAGATGAGTGCGTATTTTGCACCTGCTTTTTTCAGCCATCTTCTAGGGAAATGCCTTAGACGTCAGAATCCACTTCTGGAGGTGATGAAACTGGGCTTTGTGGTTTTGGTAACTTTTGCAGTTATTTGGTATCCATATCTATATTCGATGGAAGCTGTGATGGAGGTAGAGATGCTGCTAGTTTTTTTTTTTCCTTTACTTTTTTTTCCCCAAAGTTTGTTATTATTATTATTTCAATTTTCCCTCCCATCCTTGATTAATGGAAACCCATGAATCTTGGGTGACAAAAGCTTGATTACAAGCACATGGCACCAACTGAAGTTGTGGTGTTGGTTGTGACAATCTTCCACCTGGACCCTCCCATTTTGGAATCTTGCAGTCTTGGACATCTAATTATACCTTTTACCGATGCACCCACATCCTTTCCAGCTGAAGCTTCCTTCCACTTCTAGTAACTAAGGATATTGCAGGTTCTCTCCCGCCTTGCTCCCTTTGAGAGAGGAATATACGAGGACTATGTGGCTAACTTCTGGTGCAGCACGTCAATTCTCATAAAATGGAAGAGACTGTTCACAACACAATCGTTAAAGGTTCTGAGCTTTGGTGCCACCGTTTCAGCAGTTCTACCTGCAATGATTCAGCAAATAAGGGATCCAAGCAATCATGGTTTCCTCTATGCATTGCTGAATAGTTCGTTTGCATTCTATCTATTCTCATTTCAAGGTGCATCTCTCATCCTTCACCTTTTATGAAAATTAGACTGTTATTTTGCACATCAAATAGTCTTTAACACTTCTTTTTTGCTTGTGGGAAATATTACAGTTCATGAGAAGTCTATTCTATTGCCCCTTTTACCTGCAAGCCTTCTAGCACTGGAAGAGCCTCTTCTTTTCAGGTGGTTGACGCACTATGCATTGTTCTCAATGTTTCCTCTTCTTTGTCGTGACCATCTGATCATACCGTATGCAGCTCTATTTGTTCTCTTTTTTCTCACTTACTATATGCCTTATGTAAGACACAACATGAGAGGAATGGATTCTCCTGCCATGCGGAAAGCATTGATGACATTGGCTCTTGTGTGTTCTCTTATTCTTCATCTCACTTACTTGACTTTGCAGCCTCCAGAAAAATATCCTTTCCTCTTTGAGGCCTTACTTATGATTCTTTGCTTCTCTCAGTTTGTAATCATTACCGTTTATTCCAACTTGAAGCAATGGAAGTTGTTCGACCATTTAACTCAAATGGAAAGGGAGAAAAAGGTTCTTTGATATTCTAAGGAAAGCATCATTTTGTTATTGTTGTTCTCCAACTGTTTATCCAATACTTTTTGTTAATGCATGCCAGTGAGCCATTTCCATTAAACTGAAGTTGTCTTCTATTCATATTGATGGTAATGTTGTTACACCATATACCTGAATTGGGGTAGGCTCATTTAGTTCATTTTCCAATTTTCCCAAGTCGCAGTTCGTGGTTGCCTAGTTTGATCACTAGTATGATGATCTCAATCATGGGGCTCAAGATTATCAGATGTTCATGTGACACATTAGTGGGGAAAACCGGGCTGTATGCTAAGTTAGCATACAGCCGGTTACAGGTGATCACTAATTCAGGGTCTGGATTGTGATCACTAATTCAGGGTCTGGATTACTCTGATAGTTGACAGCCCTTTTATAAAATGGTGGTGGCTCTTGAATTGTACGCATAAGTTGTAACACAGTTGTATGGTGATTCTCATTGTCCAAATTTTGTGGTCCATGGTATATGGAGTGGATCTAGAAATTTGAATGATCATTAAAATATGATTTTGCTTGTGGAATTTGGACCTCTAATCATTTAATGTTAACTGTCAACTAATGACCTTTGAGTAGACTAGTGATGATAAGGCCAGATAGCATTTCAATTGCCATTTAGGACAAAACACACAATATTTAATTTTGCAACCAATGCTGTCTCAAATCCCATGTTTCTTTTCCCCATATCTTGCAAAAGCTTGCTATGTAACTGATGTCAACAAAATGGAAATGACATCAAATTTTCAGTGGAAATGCAAAAAAAAAAATAAAAATAAATAAAAATAAATAAAATCCAAACTATGATTTATTTATTTATTTATTTTTTGTTTTTTCCATCCATTTTGGACCTATCTGCTGGTGATCTTGGCCAAATGATTTCACATATTAGATGGGTTTCTCTCCATGCTGCAGTTCTACAGGAATTGGGAACTTTGGCTGAGAGGCTGAGGGTTCCTCTTGTCCAGCGAGGTTCACTCTAGGACTTTATTTTTTTTTAATTTTTTTTAATTTTTTTTTAAAATTTTTATAGCCCTTTGATGAATTTTGACCTTTTCCTCGTATTTTTATAGTTTTATCTCATTAATAATCATCATCATCATCTTAGCCTTTCTACTAATATTTTGGATTGACTTAAAATGGAAAGTTATATACATTGACCTTCTTTTACCTGAGCTCTTGGAACCAGCCAAGCCAGAGTTTTTCTTTGACAATAACACCCAGCAGGGTCCCGCCCAGTATTTGACCCCCCAACTCCAACTATTACAGGCATGCGGTGAAGACTGAGCAAGGAAGGTCATGGAGGTTAATTGCCAAGCAAACCACTAAGCATGAAGGCAATTACATGTCCTGCCATAGGACCAGAAGTGGACAGGACATGCTCTAGTTAGATGGTTGCATCATGGAATAGCATGGAGCCTGTACCAAAAACACCGGTCATATGGCAACACAATCATGCCCAACAATGCACTTTAGCCTAGCTATTGGTATAATCTGGAAAACGGAAATTCGCAAACAGCTTAGGTCTCTAGAATGCAATGCTGAACAAATTTTTTTATGAACAATAGTGTTTCTCGTTGATGGACATTTTCTTTAGTTGAATTCCATTTGATGTTGAGTTGAGGTTTTCTTAAGCTATTACATTTGATGAGGGCTTCAGGTGGCATTTATCTCTAGGAACAAGAGGAATAATGAGAATTTGGAAGTGGATGGAGCAAGGAAATTCTCCTGCATACCATTCTTCCCTATCTTCACTTTGGAATGAGGGAGCTCTCTCTGTTTCCTTTGGGAGATTGTTCCGCTTAGGGTGGAAGTATTTTGTTTGACAGTGTCAACTAACAAGATTTGCAACTTGGATCATTTGCAACATTGAGAATATACGCCTTCAATTTTTTGTCCATGTCTAAGAGCGTAGAGGAATTAGTAGTGACTTGTTTATTCATTGTTTGTGGCTAGGGAGATTTGAGGTTCTTTCCTAAAATCTCTACGGTTGGGGTTTCCGAGGTACTCTGACTGATAATATCGAGGATTAGGGAAGGGATCTGTTACAAGATAGTTCTAAAATCCTCTCAAAAGATGCGTTTGTTTGCTTTGACATGTCTTATTTTCCAACAAAGGAATAACCAGATCTTCAATAATGTGGTGTCTCATTTGGAGAGATCTGGGTTGGGAATCCACTGTGATACACTTGAATATGCTTGGTGTAGCATGTTGGACACAATACAAACCCATACTGTATTGGATACTCAGAGGATACTTGTAGCCTGTGTTTCCACTGAATCCTACATAAGTTTAGGGAGTCATCGAGAGAATCGTATGAGGGCTTAACTCTAGAAGATTAGAGAGTTTTCCAAACCAAAACCACAGGAAAAGAAAGATATTAAAACTTGGAAGAAGGGAACTCAGAAGAGAAACATGGAGAAAGAATCTAAATCTTGGAAGGAGGTGAACATAGAAGAGATGCATGGATTATTTCTACAAGAGGTGCACTCTACCGGTGTCTGTACCATTGTAAGCTTACGGTGATATCCGGAAGATGTGAGGTCTTTGTGATGTCTTAACACTATCCAACTCATCCATGGGATGTGTCACCTCAAGTTGTCCGAAGGGCCCATAGCTCAGCCCGATCCAAAACTCAGGTAGGCCATAGAAAAGGGAACAAGTTAGGAGGGTACACCCACCCTTTATTTTCACCAGGCCCACTTGAGCGCGAAACCATTTGATTTTTGGCCTGATCCTTCACCCAGAACAGAAGAGGGGCCTAAACAGCCTAGATTATATGTACACAACATGGCGGGCTCCCCATGCAAATCAACAGAGGGTGTTGACTCTCGCCTTGTTCACTGTGCTGTTGCTTGCCTGATTTTTGGGTGAAGCTGATTTTTGTATCCTTTAGACAAATTAAAGTGACTTGTCTGATGGACAGGTTGGATTCCGTGAACGCATCACGTGAAACCCACATCTGCCCGGTATTACCATAGCTTATAATGGTATTGGTACGTCTTGATTGTGTGCCCCCTTTTTTACAAATGACCGTGATTGGTTTGGCCATCTCAGAATGTTTAATATGTGCTGCCTTCATTTGCTCCAGCTTCTCTGTTTCCCTAAATGCTATGAATTTTTGTGCTCAAGTGTAGGGCTTTGAAGAATTTTCTGCCTAAATAGTCTCAGTTGCCATTGTGTTGGCAGACTTCCTAGCCAGCCTAGGCCATGGTTCTTCCCACTGCAAAGAGCAACACTCAAGGTGGAAGAAGTTGAACCATCTCTTGTGCAGTAGAAGAAGAAGCTTAAACTTGACAATGATATCCCATCGGATGGTGAAAGATACCAACTGTTAACATGACATGGGAAACCCTGGAAATATCAACAGAAGGTTGGAGAAGAAGATAGGCCCTGTCCTACCCAACCGGATAAGCATTCCTTCTTGAATTTTAATTTTATCTCCCCTGGAGATAATTCAGTTTGTCGTTGTAACCATTCAAGTCACTCTTACAGGCACTGGTAACTTTTACATACGGACCCATCTTTCCTGCCAATGTATCATGTGTATAGGATATATGGGCCATGTAAAAGCTGGGTCACACCATGAAGATTACCTGCCATAAAAATCATGCCAGTTGACTCATTATATATGCCCCACCTGTATGTTGAGTCAGACCATCCACTGGCGAATGTTTTTTGACAGTGTGACACACCCGATGAGTTGACCAGCTTGATTTCTTCAAGTTTATATTTCATGGTGAGAGCCACCTTTTGCATGTCTTAGATCATCAACATCATCTAAGCCTTATTCCAACTAATTGGGGTTGGCTACATGAATCCTGTTCCACCATTCCACTTTATCAAGGACATGAATCCTTTTGCATGTCTTGGATGTTCTCCACAAATGACATGGCAGGAAAGGAATGGATGTGGAAGTTCATCCTAAAGTGCCTGTATTATGTTGAAGTTCGCATACAGTGCCTGTATGTAAATATATCTCATTAAAAAAAAAAATGTGTCCTTTGAATTGATATTTTCCCCTACATCAGCCCAATGAAACTATTACACATTTGAGATGAAAGAAGCACCTAAAAATTATATTGGGCTTGTCGTAGTGGGTGCTAAAAAGGTTCTCCGCATCCTTGCATCAAAAGGGCATGGAGCAGCTACCTTGAAGAAACATTTCTGTAGGACCCAAAGAAAGGATTTTTGAAGTGACTAGGCACCCAAATACCAATAACAAGAGTTGGTTTAAATTTCAGATTAACAGGTTAATGCATGAGATTTGTCAGAAAATTTGAAAGTTGAAAATAAACATTGATTATTGTGGAAGGAAACACGTTGCAATAGAAAATACAAGAATGACATCCTTGTGGAACTAAAAAATGTTAAATATCCTAGTAAACTACTCGTGGTTGTTGACGTGTTCTAAGTTGGTGCAATGAAGCCTTTGTAAGGAAACTGCATTAAAGCATCAACTCTGCTGTTGGGATTTTCCTTTCACTATCCTGATGGGGTGGGGCATACTGGATTAGGGAGGAGAAAATGGAATTGAGTTCCATTTGAGAGAAACAATTCAGATTCACAGGCACAAGTACAATACCATTTGATGGTTGCGCAGGTTTCATTCTGCGATAGGACTTCTTTCAACACATACAGAAACAAATATAATAGATGGGTAGTAAGCAAAATATAATAGAAGGATGAAAAATTTTGCTACTTGGGTTCGACTTTGGCTGAGAATGTGTACCCACCACTGTAATCGAAAGCATCGCTATTTTCATCCTTTTTTGGTAGAGTTTCATTATAAGGATGGCGCAGAGCGCCCTTCATGGACCCAAAGTCTGTGGCGGATGAAGACGCAGAAGTTGAGTTTGTGTTCAGCCCATCATTCTGCAATATGGTCTCGATTTCCTTCACCACCTCGCTCATTGTTGGACGGTCTGCAGCTGATTCTTCAACGCATTGCATGGCCAACTCCACAAACCTCCCAAAACCAACGAGATTGGTTGCATACCGAATGGAAGGATCCATTATCTCATTCAGGCCATAGTGTTCTTCATTTTTATCCATTGCCATCCGGACCTCCCGAACAATATACTTGCCCTTCTCTATCGGTTGCTTTGCAGATATCAGCTCGAACATAACCACACCGAAGCTGTATACGTCGCTCTTATCTGTCAATTGTTGAGTCATATAATATTCGGGATCGAGATAACCCTGCAACAAGTTGGTCATAGGGATGATGATGAATTGGTCATAGATGTATGTAGAGTTAAAGAGGCATGCTTCTCTCACTCTCTCTGTGTGAAAACTAATTCGATTTCTTTGAAAACTCTATCTAGCAATGGTTTTGTTTTGAGTTTTGAAACCTAGATCCCTAGCTAGAGTTCTGTGTGAGTGTATAGTCAAAACACTCAATCAGGAACCCAGAAAACTGAATCGAGTTCCTTGAAATCTCTTAACTGGTAAAGGTTGTGTTTTGAGGTTTTAAACCAAGATCCCAAGCTTGAGTTCTATGTGAGAGAGGGGAATGCAGCAGGTGGAGTCCAGAATAAGAAATTGATCCAGAAATCTACATGCTAATTCGGATATTCTTTCTCTTCCCCAGAAAAATCAGCTTGGAGCTAAAACGTTGAGAATCTCATCACAGAAGGATCCGTGCAGAATGACAACTTAATGTGAACTCTCAGTAAAGAAGTTCAAGGTGCAACAAGTATAACAGAAATGCTTACCAATGTGCCCTTAACTTGGGTAGAAACATGTCCCTTTCCGCTATCTGATACTAGCTTTGACAGGCCGAAGTCTGCAACCTTGGCAGTCAGATTTTCATCCAAAAGAATATTAGTTGACTTGACGTCTCTATGTATTATGGGAGGATCAGCGAGCTCATGAAGATAAGCTAATCCTCTTGCTGATCCTAAAGCAATCCGAAGTCTCCTCTTCCAGTCCAGATGGATGCCACTTCTCCCTACAGTTGATAGTTGCAGCAACATGGCTGAATACCACAATGTGAGGATAAAGAAAAGCTGCTTGATCTGAAATGGGGTTTGAGAACTTACCAGACAAACTCCCTCTTAGTGTTCCATTTGGAACATATTCGTAGATTAGCATCTGTTCCCCATTCTCAAAACAGAAACCCACGAGACTGACAAGGTTCTTGTGATGAACCCTAGAAAGCAACTCAATTTCAGTCTTGAACTCGAGCCCACCCTGCATGGATCCTTGCTGTGCTCTTTTGATTGCCACAATTTGCCCACCCGGAAGCATACCTCGGTAAACCTAGAGAAAAAGAGGATAGTATGCACTAGATGAGATGCATGAAGAATGGATCCGGAAACTTTTGTGAACAATGACTTGCCACGGAATGGATCACCTTGCCATAACCTCCTGATCCAATCTCATTGCTTTCGGAGAAGTTGTTGGTGCCCTTTTTGAGTTCATCATAAGAAAACCATCTCGCACCTTTCAGTTGTGGTGCACCGCCGCTGTCTTTGCCGCTCGGACCCCAAGATGCTGTGACATGGCGAACAAGCACAGTTGAGAAGGTTCACAATTTCTTGCCGCTGTGTGCATTTTGCACTTAATATGGTTATTATCAGATTTTACACATTACCGAAAGGTTTGCTTAATTCTATGGCTCTTTCTGCCCGTTTCTTTTGCCGGAAGGCATATATCCCAACTCCCACAAGCACGACAACCAAAACAGCACAGCCAACAGCTATCCCGATAACTACGCCTGAACTCATCGAAGTCCCTCCACTTCCGGCTGAAACACTTTTATGTTTTCAATGAGTTGAAGAGAGGAATTATTCACATCTCTTTTGAAGAAAAGGAGGGAGTGCGTACCTGGGAAAGCATATGGAGATGCAATAAAAGAGTATGGTCCAAACTCATGGGGTGGTTTAAAAGTTTGGTTGGTAAGATCGAACCCGATCCTCTGAATCTCTGACCGGTTGAAATACTTTCCGGTGGATGGGAAGAGTTCCAAGTGCACCTGGAGATAGTCATGTATGTTGAAGAATGGCTTTTGAAGAGATACTGAACCTGGAGTTAGGTCGAGTTCTGTCCACAAGCGCCTTTCCAGTGACTGGAATGTGGTGCTGTTGGACAAGTCTCTGAAAAAAGGTGCTCTGAAGTACAGAGTTCCAGTGTATGGGTAGGCACAATAGCAACTCTGAGGGCTGAGCCTCTGATCGGGGGTACATGATGTGCTGCCACAGTTTGCCAAATTCGTTGAATAGGCTGTTGCTGATGATGTCTGGAGCCGGCAATAGTTATCATTGGAGGGCTGAGGGGGGGTACAGAACGGGTTCCCAAAAAGTCTGCAACCATTGATTGAGAAAGATCTCATATAGATGAGGAACTAGTTGTAGAACATGGTATGCTAAATCTCACATACAAAAAAGATAGCGCGTGAATATATGTTCTCACTCTAGATTTTTCGTAGAGCTGGGGTGCACCGTAAAGGAGGCAATTTGGTTGTTTTCCAAATCTACCAGTTGGAGTTGTGGGCTGATGCTTTCACCCATGTCCAAGGTGCCATTGAATGAGTTGTTCTTCAATTTCCTGTCACAAACTTACAATGACTAAATTGGCAAGATTGGACCAATTGGAATTGACTTGCCCACATCACCTTTGTGGCCAAAGTGCTTACACTTGCTGCAGTTGTGGAAAGCTGAACAGCTTTAGCGGGACTTGACCTTGAAGTGTTCCGTATTCCATGACTCTGGTCACCCATCATAAAAAAAAAGGGATTCTTGGGTGAGAATCGTGAGATGGATTAGTCTGAAGAATGCGGCGCATACAGAATTCCAAAACAGATACTTAGTAAACTCACAGAGTGGTAAGAGTCTGTATGTTTGAGAACCAGGTTGGAGCTTCTGATGCATCGAATGAATTGTTACTAAGGTCCCTGGAGAAAAAAAAAAAAATAATTAAGGCATTAGTGGAAGCAGCACAAGATACCATTAGAACTTTCGGGTGCATTCAATTTATTGGAGTTTCCATGCTGATGTCATACACATAATTGAGATAAGTCATTCCGGTAAGGTCAGGTACTGGCCCCGTCAGCTGATTGTTTGCTAAATGCCTGAAAGAGATAGGAAGGGGTCATGAAGGAACCTGATATTGTGATAATCATAGCTGATTGTGGTGGGGCTACTGTCAGTTCCAGTTTTGAAGAACTACTCAACAGTTCATTGTTTTTTTTTTTTTTTTTTGAAAGGTTACTCACAGTTCATTTATCTTTGTGAGGTTGTTAAGGTTTTCCGGGGTGGGACCATTTAGTGAATTCCTATCAAGCCGACTGTTGCAAAAGCAGTAATTACATATATAAAAGTTAGGTAAGTAGAAGTAGAAACAAAAATCTAGCAAGAGAAGAGGACAGATGAGTATATGGTTAGAGGGCCACTCACAGAACCTCAAGGGTTTGCACAAGCCCTAGTGTGGATGGGATCTCCCCAGTTAGTTGATTTCCATCAAATAGTCTGCCAGCAGAGAAGCACAAGCAGTTGGTAGAAGCAGGGTATTGTGAGAGAGAACAGTACTTCAGTTGGTAGGTATTTCCTTACATGTGTATCAGCACCATTTCGGAGCTAAAAAGCTCGGCTGGAATTTTACCCGATAGGTTGTTGTTGTTGAAATGGCTAGCAAGTACATAAATTGGAAAAACCGTTCATTCAATTGTATGCCATTGCCTTGCTTCCAAATGCTAATAAATTGACTTGCTAAATAAGACCCAGATGACAATCCCTTCTGAGATGGAAGCAGGGGACTTGAAGTACTCACAAGTGCTTTGCATGGAGAAGCTGGTCCAACCCGGGGGTGGTTGATGTTGAGACAGGGAGAGATCCAGTCAGCTGATTGTCTGCCAGGTCCAGCCAGTAAACATTGGAGAGCGTACCCAAAGAAGGAGGTATTCCACCAGTGAAGTTGTTTGAATTCAGAGCCCTGACAAGGAAGAGTCGTGATAGAAAATCAGATCTGTTGTAAACCGTTAATGACATGGAAGTAGAAAAGCTTGGTGTGCTACTTACAAGAATGAGAGTTCTTGTAGGTTTCCTAATTCCTCTGGGATGTTGCCAGTGAATCCGCAGCCAGCCAGGATCCTGACAGATAAAAAGAAATAGTGTTGAAGTTGAATTCATCTCTTTCATCTCTAATGCAATATGCATAGATGTGCAGATACTATTCACATGCTTTCTTTTGATCTTACAGGATGGTTAATTTCTTCAAGTCACCGATTGATGAAGAGACGGGTCCAGATAGGCCTGGATTGAAAGAAAGGTCCCTGTGTTGCAAAAAGATATGTTAACAGAGCAATGATCATATGAGTCTGTACTAGTTGAGTAGTGGGCCCCATGAGGACTGAAATTATAGAAAACAAGCTACTTAGATCACTTCTGCCTCTACTATTTAGAGGTGCATGTTATAATTCAAATGTTATTGAAAGTGTTCACCACTCAATTTGAATCATATCTGATAAAGTGACATTCATGGATCAGAAAATCAGTTGAAAAAATGGAATGGTGTAGGAGAATTTCATGATTGTCAATGGTGTCAAATTGTACCCACTACTTAGATCACTAGTCCTTCTATCATTTCAAGTTGCATGAAGTGTTGCTCAACTCTTTTGACAATTGTATCAAATTAAAGAAAACAAACTACTTAGATGATCTCATTTGAATTTGCGCAGATCTTACTATTTACAATTCAAATGCAATGAAAATTTATCTGCTACTTGGTTTTAATTGTATCTGATAAAAGGACATGCGTGGATTGAAAGATCCGTTGGGAAAAAAATTGAAATGTATTCTCATAGATTGGAAGGATGTGAAATTGAATTTCAAGTTGTGTGGTAGCATACTGAGATTTCTTTTCAACGTTTGATGGCTTATGCTGTACATGGTTAATTACCATATAGACACGTCCTATATTTCTCTACTATTTTCAGTACTTTTATCCTTTAAATTACAATTTGATTTGAAACAGGCCACTTATAATTTTGTAATGTGATTCCATTTCAAAACATTGAGCTCACTTCTGCTTTGGTGCCTCTTTACTGGAGAATCTTGTGGTTTTAGACACTATGGATCCTCACGTCTGCTTTGATGCCTCTTACTGGAGAAATCTTGTGGTTTTAGACACTATGGATCCTGATTTTTATTATTATTATTATTACTATTTATTTTTTATTTTTGTTGTTGTTGTTTTCATTTATTTGATGCTTTAGGTAATCAAGCAATTACCTCTGGTAATAGTAGTAGCAATATCACACAGCAAAATATGGAGAGAAGTGAAAACCCAACTCACAAGGATTGCAACTCGGTGAGTGTCCCAATGTCGCCGCCGAGACCACCTACAAGGCCCATGGTTGATAATCTCCTGAAAACATTGAATGGATGATCTTTCCTTATAAGGGGAAGAGGGGAATACACACAGCAAAACATCAATGAGTGATGGCAGATTAACAGAGCAAAGACTCACAATCCGGTCACCCTGTCATCGGTGCAAATGACTCCTTCCCACTTTGAATCACAGGGATCGTTTGATTTATCCCAACTTGGCGGCGTGTGCTGCCACACATTCCTCAGAGCACGTAGTGCAGCCACTGCATAATTTATCCATTTATTAGCCATTATCACTTTTATTATGGGACACCAGTATTTATACTTCACCCATTTGATTTGCTTATGCCCTTTGGGTCCCAAAATGACAAAGAAGAAGATCGGACCCCACGATCCGTTGGATCATTGCACCATCCAATTGTATGAACCAACAAACCGGACTGTGCAGCCCAATGGATTTGATGTTACATACTGCTAAATCTAACCATATGTTCCAGTTTCATAGGGAATACAATCACGCCCACTTAGCCCTACTGGGAATAAAATGTTCCTTTATCGGCAACAAATGGCCTGTTCGGCCATACATGTATGACCATCTTTCTTTGGTTTTTTAATTCTGTTTCCAGAATTTTCTTCTGTTACATGTTAGTAGCTCAGGCATTTAAGTTTAGAAACCATGTGAAACACTCCACATATGAGTAGTTCTGTAGAGATTTTATGATGATGTAATTGAATATAGATATTAAAACAGAACTTAGCGAAAATATATATCTAAAATGGTGGAGAGAATATCCACCCATATCTCTTGAATGCTATGTCACAAATCTAGGGGTTGGGCTATGGATACCAGTGTTTCTGGTCCTTCTGTAACAGCTTCAAAGTAGGCTAATTATGCAATTTCCGGGATTGACTGGTAGACATCAATTATAGAAATCGGATTGCGTACTGAGTTACTCAGTACTATAAGAGCGTACTGAGTAAACTCAGTTGGGCCCACCTTGAATGCATGTGGTCTATCTACACCGTCCATCCGTTTTGCCATCTAATTTAAGGGGTTGAGCCCAAAATTGAAGCATATCCAAAGATCAAGTGGATCATACCACAGGAAACAGTAGGGATAATGATTTCCACCTTTGAAACCTTTCTAGGCCCCACAATGATGTTTATTTGTCATCCAACCTTTCGTAAGATCATACAGACATGGACGAAGGGAAAACACAAATATAAGCTTGATTCAAAACTTCTGTGGCTCCTAAGAATTTTTCAATGGTAAATGTTCAATTCAACTTTATCATTTGGTGTGGTCCATTTAAACAGTATATGCTTCTTTCTTGGGGTCAGGCCCTAAAATTATCTGATAAAATTGATGAAGCAGAGAAGATCAGATACATAAATCATGGTGGACCTCACAGAGTTTACTCAGTACGCTAAGGGCTTGTTTGGCCGGACCGATCCCAAGGTATTAGGAGGGATGGGATCGCGGTATCCCAGGATATGTATGATGAGCCAAATAGACCTGGTGAACTTGTCCTGGGATATAAGCAATCCCATGGATCTTAAAACAATCCACTGACATCACCATCATTACCTTAAAATTGATCCCACCCCTTGGTTGGACGGATTGGAAGGTAAAATCCCGGGATATGCTGGGCGCGCCAAACAGACCCAGTGAACTTGTCCTGGGATATAGCAATCTCATGGATATTAAACCAATCCACTGACACCACCATCATTACCTTAAAATCCATCCCATCCCTCCTAATCCCATGGGATTTGCCCGGCCAAACAGGCCCTAACTGTAATTAGTTACTCACTACGCAATCTGCTTAGGTGGGGGACATATCACCCACAGCCAGCGGCCCCACCAGGCTGATTTTTGATGCAGTTGATCTTCATGGTGGGGCCTACTATTCGCATGGTATGGGTGTCCTACATGAGTGTCTTGTTGGTTGGAAAGGTAGGGCTGCATGACAAGTTAGCATGCATTCAGCTGTTTGGATATGTGCAGTGCTAATGTGGACGGTTGGAAAATGCCATTGGATTTACATTTTGAGAAGATAAGCCAGAAATTATTATTAACTGGCAATTACAACAGCAAGAACTGTTGTGTTTTTTAAAATAAAAAATAAATTTCAAAAATAAAAGTTATTTTTAAAAAGTAAATAAATATATTAATTATTTAAACTTTTCATAAATAGTGTGTATAGCCAGTCGGTAAGAGAAGGGGTTTTTGCTTATGCAACCAGGGTTCAAATCTCCTCGAGGACGGTGTGGCATGGGCTGTAGGGCGCTTTTTGGCGCTTTATTAAGCGCACTTAGCACACGGTTCAATTTTTTAGGCCATAGTACCCTGATGTTTTATTACCTTTTTTTTTTGGCTAATTGAGAGTAATTGTGACATGATTGTACATGTGGCACCTATCCCATGTGTCGCTTATGTGGATACAGTTTTTCTTGTTGGATAACTGCTCCTGTCTGAATGGGTACAGAAATAATTGCCATATGACATAGAGTCATGTCCTTTCATGGAAAGGCAATTATTTGCTGTGAATGGGTATGGATTTCTTGAAGAGGCTCTTTAGCACCTCTTCAGGAAGAAATCCATAACCCTTCAGTTGATATAAATCCTGGATACTATAATCCAGAAGTACAGACTCTTAATTCTTAACATTATATCGCCTTCTGTGCAATTACTCTTGATCTAATCTCTTACTGAGTTTTTTCTAAACGTCTTAAGGCATATCGGTATCAAAACTAGAGATCTGTTCAAACACTTAAATGTGCAAATTTTCGTATTGAAAATTGAATTAAGAGTTCATTGTATTCTGAAGACAATTTGCAGATTTCCTTTGTTTGTACTTGATGGAATTTTCAGAAAAAAGGCAGCAAATCTGTCTTGAGAAATCGACTATTCAAGTCGAGTCTTGAACCCGATAGATCTGATCGTTTTCTTCTATCCTCCGTGGTGTATTGGTTTTCTAACAAGAACAAAGGGGAAAAGAACAAAGAGCAAGGAAAAAACACAGAATACCCAAAACTACCAGCATATCATGTTGAAGCCAGGTCACAACCTGAAACTACAAGCATTACCAAAGTAGTCATCAGGATATTCAGTTTGTATGAGTGGGCCGAAGAATAAGTGATCTAGGCTATTAATTCAATGGGACCTGTTTTGGGTGGACCCCAAAAATCTCCTAAAATGGCCTGGCCATTGGATCGTTGTTTTTCCAGTTGGATGTGGGCCATGCTGTATTGGTTTCTTTCTTAACCATTTATTTGTAAGTCACCAATGAAAGTGTGAGGACTGCCCAAGCAAGGCATTTGAGCTGTGGTCCATCCCCCATGGGGCCCACAAGGTCAACCCTCTGGATCACTAGGCAGATGTCGATAGAATCTCTAACTGGCTACAATGGTAAGAAATCTAACAGTAATTTCCCGAGGAAAACACCCAACAGAAGAAGAAGAAGAAGAAGAAGAAGAAGAAGAAATCCTACATGATGTGAACTTAAATGAATTTTTAAGCGAAAGAAATTCTAGAGGTGGTCAGGGTTGCACTCCGAAATTGTTATTTAAAAACCTGATTGGCCCGCAATCAAAGGATATTTCGATCTGCCTAAAAATCTTGTTGTTTGTAAACACCACCAGTGAGTTAGTGGTCAAGATCTATATGTGCTCAATCTCTTTCCAACCTTCATTTACTTCTACTTTTGTTTCAATAAATTGTGTCACGTAGGATGGCAAACTAAAAAAATAAAATAAAAATGATAATAAATCTGTGATTCCCACTAAGGATTTTGTGATCCGTCAATCCATGAGTTTTGGGGTTTATGCTCTTTAGTAGAATTTACAAAAATCATGGATCATTTCGTGCGTATGGATACACTGAAGAGCTCTTTCTTTTCTTTCAAATGCAACACGAGGTAACTGAGTTTGCAATTCTTGGAAATTCTCCCTTTTTTGGAATGCAACAAGAGAAAACTGAGTTTGCAATTCTTGGAAATCCTATTAAGAGTATAAATCGAAATTCACAAATTATTTTCTCTACTCCAGAAACGGCCATGAGCCAATGCAACCGTTGGTCTTGAAATGGCTTTATGCTAGACAATTACTAATGGAGAATTTGGTAGAGAATAGCAGAACAGAACTCTCTCTCTCTCTCTCTCTCTCTCTCTCTCTCTCTCTCCGAAATGGCTTTAAGCTAGACAATTAGTATTGGAGAGATTGGGCAGAGATTAGCAGAACAAAACTCTCTCTCTCCCGAAATGGCCTTAAGCTAGACAATTACTAATGTAGAGATTGGGCATAGACTAGCAGAACAAAACTCTCTCTCTCTCTCTCTCTCTCTCTCTCTCTCTCCCCCAAACAAGTAACGTGGGTGGATTGATGTAAGATAGAAAGTCTCACTCTCAAACCCAAAGAGAGAGAGATGAGAAGAAGGGTGAAAGGAAAGGAAGAAGACGTATTTTTTTATTTATTTTTCATGTCTTTCCATAGAGAAGAGAAACTAATTCAAGTAGAACAGAGGAGAAGCATCTCTACGTTACCATCTCGACCGTCTGTATTGCTTGAGACCCCATAAAGGGCCGGCGCAGCAACCAGCAACACCAACAGCAATGTCCATGGCATCGCCGCCATGGCCGGAAGGAGAGAGACTCGTTGAAGAGAAGGCTGTGAACCGACGATGGAAGTTGGAGGAGAAGCTCACGACCGTCAGATTAATCCCTCAAAAAGCGGCAGTTTGTTAGCAGATTGAGTGTAAAGCAACCTCCATTTTCACATCCTAATGATAGATGGATCCACCAACAGCATGGCTACTATGTATGCATTATGGTACGTATGATGTGTTGTTTAAAAGTGTTCAAAAGTCTCCTTCTTGTCGGTGCCTGTGCCTTGGCTTCTAAGACAATCCAAACCAGTGGTATCAATGGGCCATCATCATCATCATTATCATACTGACATTCATCATGACCATATGATCATGTTCTCACTCTTTCTCATGTTAATGAGGAAGAATGCAATTTTATCTGATTGGATTTTTGTTTGTTTGTCCGTTTACTCGGCCCACGGTATTAGGTAATAAAGATGTTGAATTCCATTTCTGCCGGATTTGAATTTCTAAATTACTATTTTTAATAAGATTTTAATATAATAAAAATGCTCACGTTCAACTCTTGTATTCACACCCTTTGGTCGATTTTTCGGAACATCAGGTCAGTTCATGAGGTGGGCCTTGCCATAAATATCAATTGGGGAGAAAATGTAGTTAATTGTCTCATTGGGTAGCCCACATCCATACATTGGTCCAGATTTAGATCATCAGCTGTCCATTCGTTTTAATAGTGTAGCTCACATGATAAGTGGGAAGCACTGATTTTTTCTACAAGTGATCTTTATTGTGTGGTCCACAGTTTGTACGGTTCAGATGCTCCACGAAGGTGACAAGTTGGCAGGAAGGAAGGTGTTGTATGTGAAATTTACATACAGGGCGCTCTATGTGGACATTGCTCGCTTACTTCAACGCGACTGGCAACATGGTGGTTGGTTGAGGGACCCAGCTCTGTCTCTCTTTCAACCAAGACCAACCACAAGCAAGTGGATAGACGGGCTGTACTCTTTATGAGAGTGGACCACCATCTTAAAAATGGTGGTTACTTTTCAACTGTAGTCATGGCTTTGTTTTACATCAATCCAGGCCCTTAAAACATTGACCCATTTGTGGGTGGAACATGACCCACAAACTAAACTGAGAAGATAATAGTAACTACCTGATCTGTTTCCTTGTAATCTGAACCACTCACTGTTTAACTTTTAACCATCCGTTTGATAGCCATCAATTGGATGGTTGGGCTTTCTCGATCGGTATGATTTCATAAATATGGTCCATTTACCGTATGCCCAAAATTTCGATAATCTGGAGAGACGTACATTGGTGCCACAAGAGAGGAGGATGTGTGACCATCATTTCCAAAACGGTGGTGAACTATCATAGGAGTCTCAACGGTGTGACCGTGTCTTCGAAGTACAGTTCAATGTCATTAAGAGAAGTGATCCAGTGCTCTCAGAGCAATACAAGTCAGAGTACTCCTAGTCGTATCGAATCGTATAGACAGTCTAATCGACTGATCTTAACTGTCCGTTATCTTTAGAAAGCATTCTATAGGCCACCACTTAAAAAACGCTATGATCGGATGGTGAAATCCATCGTATTAGTTCTTATTTGTTTGTAGCCATCCTTTTTCCAAGACATGGATAGGATGGTTATACTAACCTAAAAAAAACTATCCTTACAAATCATAAGTAATCCATGATTTAACCTAATATCTTGTTGGATCAGATTGTCAATTGGATTTATTTTTATGTAAATGAAATTGACCGTCCATATTAAATACCATTAATCTTATGGGTAATATTTCTCGGATCGTTGTGATGTTTGCATGATAGCCAGGAACCGTGCGCTGGACCTAATGAACAGTCTAGATCAATGGATTACATCGTTTTAAGTGTCTTAATGAGCACGCACCGCAATCTACAAGTGCTGTGAATGGACTGGAACATTTCTATCCAAAAAATAATGAATAGGAAATTTGGTGGAGTATAAAACACCCAAAGTAATTTTTTCTGCCATTGGTGTATCTCAACACGTTTGATCATGATCTTTTTGACCATGATGAGATGTGGACCACACTCCCCATCATCACACCAGATGCGATCCACCTGCCAGTTCGCAATAATGACTGATGCTAATCCAGAGATGCAGCTTCAAACGTCCATGCCAGGATGGCCCATCTGGGCCATTCATAAGGTGGTCCCACGTTGCATACAGAAAAAAATCTCACTCATTAGAAAATGCTTCTAATGAGTGAATGTCCGATTAACGGTGGAGCCAGCAGGACGGCTGGTTCAGATCATTACTCACATCCCACATGCGTATATGCCTCAAGATCAATGGGCCCACTTCATCTACAGTGTATTGGTTATGATTGCAACGAAGAACTTTGGTTATACAATGCTAACCATCCAATCTATGGCTCTGAAAGAAAAGGCAGAAATCATCAGATTGATTTCATCTTTGCATCATGGCCCATCTGATGGATATGTCAAATAAACAGACAGTCTCGATCAATGATTGGAGTGTCCCAATTGGCACTTTGAATATGAGGAAACAATGCTAATGTGTACGTTTATGTATGCTAATGAGTTGTACCATAATTGAATAAAATCAGAAAGAAAGAGTCCAAGCGCGTAATCGGCAGATTCTATGTCGTTTTCTGGTTGTAGTATATACGAAAGTTTGCTAAACTCACGCGAGTGTGAGAGGCCAACCTATACAAGCGCATGCACACGTGCCAATATAGATATACACGTGCCTGATCAGTGCTTTCTGTTAATGGGTTTAATATTTTGGGTCGTTTGGCCTAAAAGTAATGGGTTTTAAGTCCTCAGCTAGGTCGGAGTATACAAAACAAATGGACGGTTGTAAATAAGTATTTAACTGTCAGTTTATTTTGCAATTTGTGGCTCACATATTGAGTGAAAATCTTGAAATTTAAGTAACTAGACTCAATAATTTTGAAAATATAGATGGACAGATCAGATCTCACAAGGGTAAGCCATCATAACACATATGACTGAGCGTGAAAGAGCAGTGTTCGGGCATAAGTTGGCTTAACAAAGGTATGAGCATAGATATATTCAAACATGATTTACTTGTATGCCTCTCATGCAATTTTTAAGCAATTCCTTCGTGGTCGTGTATCATTGATTCAACTTTGACTGAGTATCCGACGTTTTTCTTTTGAAACAATCTTTCTTCTTCGTACCCTTTTCTTTTTATTTTATTACCTCTCAAGTCTCCTCTAAAATGAGGGGAAGTCGGCGACATGATAATGTTAGTTTGCACTGTTTAAAATATGGTGGTGACTTTTCTAACACACATGGCATTGCTCTTTGGCACCAATCTCTGGCCCAACTATGGATGGATCATAACGGATGAATTTGACTGAGAGGATAACATCAACCATTCCATTTTTTACTTTTGAATTTAGATCACTTACTATTTTACTTTTAACCATCTGTTTGGTGGACATAAATTGGATGGTCAGAATAATTTGCTTGATTGGTGTGATTTTAGAGTTGTGCTTCATCTACAATGGAAACTATAATTTGAATGGTCTAGATATCTGTTGGTTAGTACGACATGCGAGATGGATGATCACCAGCAATTTTAAATGGTTCAGAACTAAGATGGGAGGAGAATCTATGTGGCCTCTGGCGATGACTCCGGAGTAAGTCCAGGGGACTTGGAAATTCCTGTATTTGGAAGCTGTGTGGGGCCTACAAAGATGTCTGTAACAAATCCATTTGTCCATCAGTTTTCAAGAGCATAATAGGACTGGAATCTAAAAATCAGCCAGATCCAAAACTCATGTGGGCCACACCACACGAACCCGTGGGAACGGAAATTTCCATAGTTGAAACTTTCTTGGAGCCGATCATGATGTTTATATGCTATCCAAACCGTTCATAGGGTTATTACCACTCATATAAACTGTAGGAACACATTTTTATATTGATTCAAAACTCCCATGTGTAATTGTGGGCGTTGGATCCCCAACGTTTCGTGTACTGTGATCTACAGGAGTTTTGGATCTGACCATTTTATATTTCTGTTTTATTGTTGTCTGTGAAATTTGGAATCGGATTGCCTTGCCCGGGCTGTGCGGGGGCCCACAGAGATGTTGTCCCTGAGAAATCCACTCCATCCATCTACTTTGAAATACTACTGTCATGGGAGAATTTGAGCCGACCTTAATTGGGGTAAGCACAGTTCGACCAGTTGACTGACCGCATCAGGGAAAAGGGATGGCCGAGCAAGAATAGCAGACACGTAATCAAGTACGCGCTATATTACTCTGTTTAAGTTCTTTTGTAGAGCTTTCACGTCAGTTGGAACCCAGAAGAAGTCATTACACATATCTTCCCAGTTGGAACCCAGAAGAAGTCATTACACACATCGTCCACCGACCCCGAATAGGTGCTCATCAACAGCGTGACTAAACCGTCACAGGAAGGACTCGGATAATAAGGTGGGCTCGGACGGAGATATGCCCTACAATCACGCTTGAGGCTTAACTCCAATAATGCACGTATGGGAGCAATACCTGGCACACGATCTTAGCGTAACTGACAACTTCAGCGCATACGTTATTCATGCTAAATGGCGTAGCTTATGCCGAGAATGATGGACATGGTCGTTCTGTATAAATAGGTGACTCATTGGCATAAACAAGTACACAACATCTCTCACCCAAGAACCATACTACTTAGACCCAGATTCCTAGCTTGACTTTGGCATCGAAGGGTCTCTTGCTCTAGCCAGGGTCTCCTTTGTCTTCCTCTTTTGTAGGCATATAGGGCTCGACACGAGTGCTTGGAGCTCGGAGGGGATGAGTTAGATTTTTGCATTAACATTTTGGCACCGTCTGTGGGAAAGCGGACAAAAAATCGCTTTTACTACACCGAGAGAAAATGACAAGAGGAAAGAAGAAAATGCATACACCAATTGTCCTTGTTGATCCCGAGCCATCCAGGGCGTGGAACTCAACTTCTGGACTGTAAATAGAGTTTGCGCCAATGGAACCTACTCAGCGATCCAAGAATTGAGGGGGTAGATACCAAGCATTGCAGCACCAAATGGAGGTGCTGGTCAGTGAGGTCAGCCAGATGAGGCAGCAGATGAACAGGCAGCATCCACCTCCGGACTAGGAGATAAATACTTCGATAGTTGCAGAATGTTAAACCCCAACAATGTCTCGAGATGCCTCGCGAGGGGCATCTACTCGGGTCCCTATGCGGCCACGAGAGCCATCGAATCGAGCCCTAACGCATGTCTCTGAGACATCGGCACTGGCACCGACCAACCTCTGCCACGAATTGGAACGGAGAAGACATGAAAGGACTCCCAAACATGACAAGGTTCAGGAAGCAGTGGCTCAGAACAAATATCCCTGGGAAACTCAGCTCGAAGAATTACCAGGCCAGATCGACACAATGCGTCGAACGTACCAAATTCAAGTTCCAATCGCCGTGGACGTAATGATGGAGGAAACCAAACCCTCGTTCACTAGAGAAATAATGAACGCGGTGATGCCACCAAGGTTCCGAATACCCCCCATCATGCCCTACTCGGGCTCTAGGGATCCTACCGAGCACATGAAATCCTACCGTTCATATATGGAGCTCCAATCAACCTTCGGACCCATCATGTGCCGAGCATTCTCGATAATGTTTACTGAAGCCGCGCGAAGCTGGTATCGGCAACTGAAGCCAAGGTCTATCAGCTCGTTCGCGGAGCTAAGGCATTCCTCACTCAGTTCATAGTGGGGAAGCAGGGCAGGAAACCCTCCGCACATCTGCTCACCATCAAACAGAAAGATGAGGAGGCTCTGAAGGACTACATCCTTCGATTAAACGAAGAAGCAATGCAAGTCAATGACTACTTGGATAAGATGGCTCTGATTGCGATAATCTCTGATCTCAAGGAAGAAAAGTTCCTATTTTCAATAGGGAAAAACCCTCCAACCTTGATGGGAGCCTTTATGAACCGAGCAAAGAAATATTCAAACGCCAAGGACTTCTTTAGCTCTCGAAAAGGGACTCATCATACAGGAATCTCTTCCAGAAACAAAAAGTGCAAGGATGCCCCTTTCCGGCAGAATACGAACAAGAAGAGGACAGATGAGGACGGATCCCGTGGCCAAAGACCGAGTAAGAAACCTGAGAGTCGATTCAGCACGTACACACTTCTCAACACATCACCAGAGTAGATCCTCTTGGATATTCGGGACAAGAGGCTATTGCACTGGTTGAGCTGCATGAAGACAGAAGCGGGTTAGCAAGACAAGCGCAGATATCGTCGCTTTCATCGCGACCATGGGAATGACACTAGCGATTATATCAACTTGAAGGAGGAGATCAAGACCTTCATCCGCAAGGGTCACTTATGTCAGTACGTAAAAGAAGAAAGACAGGCTTGTAAGGACGAGCAGCCGAGCAGAGCTACGAACGATGGTATTGAGATCCGGACGATATACGGAGGTCTGTCTGGAGGTGGCGACTCAAACCAAGCCCGAAAAGCTCATGCTCCGAGCACCGATCTCGAGCACTACATCCACTTGGTTGACAGGTCGAGAAAGGAGCTTCGACTGAGCCCTTGCAGTCCTACGTTTATAGAGGATGATGCACGTAAAATTCAGCATCCTCATGACGATACCTTGGTGGTCACGATGAAGATAGCCAATCGTAAGGTGTATCGCATCCTGGTCGATACTGGGAGCTCAGTCGACATCATGTACTCCGAGGCGTTCGACAAGATGGGCATTGACAGGTCACGCTTCCGACCCGTTCAGACCCCATTGCACAGCTTCACAGGCGACAAAGTTATCTCAGAAGGGGCGATCTCTCTCCCGGTCACAGTAAGAGAAGGACAGAACTAAGTCACCCTATTGGTGGACTTTCTGGTGATAAATATACCGTCGACACACAATGTTATCCTAGGATGACCATCTCTTAACGCCATGAGGGCGGTGGTATCCACATACCATTTGATGATGAAGTTTTCTGTGACTGGAGGGACCGGTTACCTCAGAGGAGATCAGAGGGAGGTTCGACGCTATTACACCATAGCAGTTAGAAAGGGCTCGGAAAGACAAGCCCTCGCAGTCGACATGCTCGACCCCAGAGAAGATCCTTTAGAGAGGAATTCCTCCATAGAGGATCTCTTGACTATCCCGCTCGATGATACCGGCCCGGCCAGAACGGTCTAGCTCAGATCCTCATTAATCGCTGATCAACAAAAATAGATGTCACGCCCTAAACCCGAAAAATCGGGCTCACAAAATTTTTGATTTCCGAATCTGGTGCCGACAGCCTCCGCAGTACCTCATTCTCGGCTCCCAGCGTCCATACGCAAGATTCCGATCCTGGGATTCTACAAGGAGGATTTTTCAATATATATTTAACTCATAATAAGCATAACCACAAGTTTACTTAACTCACAAAGACAACATCATCATCACATATCCACCAATATAAACATTTGAATACAGTGCTAAAAGGAAAATACATATATTAAAAAAATCAAAGCTCCAAAAGACCGCTGCACGCTCCATGCTCAACGCTACTGCAACCTAACGCCACCTGCATGCATCTATCATGCATAAGCTTATAGAAAGCTTAGAGGGTTGTGTAAGTGTGTGCATAAGATAAGTGCCAAGTATTTAATACAATGCCATAATCATACACTATCAGAAATACTGGCAAGATCATGAATCATACTATATCAGAGTAAGTGAAAATACTGACAAGTCCATGAGTCATATAATATTAGAGTACACAATATAAATCAGTAATGCAAATGAGGAGTCAAAAAGAGCCATATATCAAATGCTAAGGATTCAATGTAATATGCAATTCCTGATAAGTTCACGAATATCGTCAGCCATATCTAGGCCATGCAGAAACATAGTAACCCAAAATGCTATATGGCATGAATGTAATGCAATATGCGGTGCGAATGGAATGCCCATGCTGGAGTGTGAAGTCGGGATGATAGTATGTAGTATCGCTGGCTACAGGATCTACCACAATGGACTTCTATCCAAACCAATCCCATACCTAAATTTGGATAGTTAGACTCAATGTGGTAAACTCCTGATCTCAGGTTAGTCACGCGACCCAACCGAAATCCTGACCATTGCGAAGGTACACGTAATAGATAGTTGCGCACCACTAGTCCGAGTGGATAGTGAATGGATGAATGAATGAGTATGCAACTCCTACTCAATAAGTCCATGTATCAGTACTGTACATCTCTGGGATCATCACTGGGGTCTAGTACACTCTACGTTAGCTTGTTGCTCCATTAAGCGCACAATACAACTGGGTAAGTGGAAGAGACCTCACTACCCACCTATCAATATCGGCCCGGCTTGTCGATAGCAGACCCATTTAGGAGTTGGTCAGACTCAGCTTAACTATGCCTACTCCCTCATGCGGGTAAGGCTACACCCCCTCCCAACTGACCACGATAAGTGGGAGATGCGGGCTACTGGTATACGGCCTTCATGCACTCATATATATCCACTCGGTCTCGACATTGGGCATCCTCTGGTACCAAGAGGGTTTAGAGATTTTCACCCAGGGCCATTTATGGCGGCCCGATGCTAGTAACAGATTTTCGGTGTCCTATTTGACCATCCACGATATGCCTGTGGAGGCTACAGCCCTGATGTCGCTGGGGCGTACAATAATTACAACACACAATGCAAGATGCATGAGTCATATAATCCAATCATGCATTAATCCTGTGCATAGCGTGTGCTCATGTGAGACAATCTCTGCCTATCAGAGAGTCTCATAACAACTGCCTAATGACATATGCAATGGTCAACCATATCTCATAACAAACATGCAGATGATGCATATGGGCATGCATCATAATGCTATGATGTCACATACTCAAAATCGGCATCGATAATCGGAATTGGCCTCGACAATCGGAATCGCCCTCGACAATTAGAATCGGCCTCAATAATCAGAATCGACAATCGGAATTGGCATCGATAATCGGAATCGGTCTCGACAATTAGAATCGACCTCGACAATCGGAATCGGCCTAACAAATGGCTTAAGGGAAGGTCACAATGTGGACATTTAACCATCATCGCTCATCAATGTAGACATTTAACCAACATTTCTCCCAAGGAGTGGCCCTTATAGGGCCAGCCATATAGTGGGCCCATGGCCTCACACAAGGACTTATATACATCACCATGGGCCTCACTTAAGGGCCACATATGCATCACGTTGGGCCACAATACATGGGCTGAAAAATACATCTCATTGGGCCTTACCAAATGGGTCAAAAATACATCACAATGGGCCTCATAATCTTCAAGTGGGCCACATCAACGGGCCGCTCCAATAGGCCTCATATAAAACAAATGGGCCACATCATATGGGTTATAAACACATCACATCAAGCCTTGCCCATGGGCCTCGAATACATCACAATGGGCCAGAACCCATGGTCTTCAAATACACAATAGGTGGGCCCTACACATGGGCCTAATATACATAACAGGTGGGCCCTGCACCCGGGCCTCATACACATCAAGTGGGTTGCATTAATGGGCCGCACTAATGGGCCTCATAAATGGGCTACAAATATATCAAGATAGGCCTCATGGATGGGTCACAAGTATATCAAAGTGGACCTCTCGAATGAGCCACAAAATACACCAAAGTGGGCCTGATGAATGGGCCACAAAATACATCAAAGTGGGCCTCATGTGGGAGCTTGAATTACATCTAAAATCATTTCAGTAGTGGTAGGTGCAACATGTGTATCACTGTACACAATCATTCCATGGGGCACATGGCCCACTAATGATGCTTAGCACTGTCCAAACATTGTCCATGTAAATCAACACCTTCCAAACATTGTCTATGTAAATCAGCACCATCCAGACGTTGTCCAGCACCGTCCAAACATTGTGGACGGTGTGGATATGGAACATACATCGAGGTGGGGTCCACAACACCGTCCAAAGGTGGTCTAGCACCGTCCAGACACTTTGGATGGTGTGAATATAATACATACACCATGGGTGGGGTCCACGTATGTGGCCCACCAGATATTTGAATCTGCTTCATCTTTGTGTCTCAAGCCTAAAGAAGAGCTCACTAATGGGTAGACGGTTTGGATGCAACACATACATCACGTGGGAGGTGGGTCCCACCCGTCCATCCATCTGGACGCTGTGGATTTGACCCATACATCACGGTGGAGTCCACACCGATGGACGGTGTGGAATACAATACACACATCAATGGGCCCCACAGAGCTTGATGACGTCACTAGCAGCCATATAGTTGGTGTGCGGTACCTCTGTCAACCTGTCCAGCAGGTGGGTCCCACATGAGGCCACCACACATGTATATATATAATATAATATAATATAATATAATATTTATTATTGTTTATGAAGGAGGTCCAGCGTCCAAACCTTGGACGCTGGACGGTGTGTATAAAACACATACTACATGTGGGATCCCACCATCTAGACAAGTGGACGGTGTGTATAAGAGGTGGGTCCACACACCACATCACATGCATCACGTGGTAGCTCTCAGATTGTAGCAGTTGTAAGCTGCTAGACCGTCGCCCAGTAGTCCAAATGGACGGTGTTGATATAACACATACCTCATGATCAGCACCCACATCGACTATCCAGATGGATGGTGCACATACATACATCACAGAAGGGCCTGCACAACACCATCCAGATAGACGGTGCAGATGGCACACACACATCATGGAGGGGCCCCACGTGGCAGGTGGGCGGTATAGGTAAAACACATACCTCATACAGGGCCCACAGAATTTGGGGACATCAATACAATAGCCATCTTGCTCCTGTAAGATGGATGGACGGTGTGGCTACATACATCAGGTGGAGTCCGACCTTGGATGGACGGTATAGATTAGGTGGGTCCACTAAAAGAGGAGAGAGAGAGAGAGAGAGAGAGAGAGAGAGAGAGAGAGAGAGAGAGAGAGAGAGAGAGAGACGATGGAGATGGGAGGGACCCCGCCATTATGGGTCCCTCAAAATACAATGTATACATCAAGTGGGTCACATTACAAGTGGGCCCTAAATCAAAAACCAAGATGATGAACACCCACCATTGGATCTTGGACTCCTCCTTCCACCGATGCGTTTTAGAGCTCTAAGGGATGCATTTCAACGGTTGAGATTGGTTTTGGAGGGTGGGGATGGGAGATAGGAAGTGGGCCACACAATGCTCCCTCATGGAGCTTGCTTGGACGTGGGTTGCTTGGAGAATGAGAGAGAGAGGTGATGGGAGAGAGGGATGGTGAGTAATGGATGGGTGTACTTGGTTGTAAGAGAGAGAGTTGACTTTGGGGAGGGTGGTTGTACTTGGAGATAGGTGTTGTACTTGACATTTGATTGATGGATTGATGTGATGTGTCATAGAGATTCTCTCGGTATTTGTAACGCACGACATTTTCCTCGAACTGAACATGGGCTCACATCTCCTGACCCGGGTATCGCCTCAGCGTGTAATATGCAACGTCGGAACTGTGGCGATGACGCAGTTGCAAGGGTATAAGTTTTGAGTTGAGTCGACTCTGATATATGGGACACGACTCAGGATCGCACGCAAACGTTGATAACAGATTGCGAGTCGTCGAAATTCGATTGGGAGGACCGCGGAGGCATACGGAACGATTCGGGCTAGGATACGGGTCTCACAACTCTCCCCTCCTAATAAAAATTTTATCATTGAATTGTAAAACAGACAAGGGAAGAAAAAGCATCATCAAGTATATAAGTTAAGGCACAATCAATCTACCAAAGGATGAAGTAGCGATCTCTAATCTCAACCTTGCTCTTCCAAGATGTCTCCTCTACAAAATGGTGACCCTTACTGAACCTCAGATCCTGGTTTAGAAACGATTAAAACGGGAATGCTATACAGCCTCATAATCTCAACGGTAGGGAGCTATGTTAGAAAATCTCTAAGTCATTTAAACTCAGGGATCTAATCATTCTAAGTTCTTAACAATCAAAGAGTGCAGGATAGCTATCAGCAGATATGTGATGTTATCCTCAGGTATTCTCAAGTTATACTCTGATACCAACTTCTGTCACACCCCAAACCTGAAAATCGATCTTATAAAATTTTCGATTACCGAATTCGGTGCCGAGAGCCTCCATAGTACCCCATTCTCAGCTCCTAGTGTCCATACGCCAGATTTCGATCCTGGGATCCTATAAGGAGAATTTTTTAATGTACATTTAACTTGTAATAAGCATAACCACAAGTTTATCTAAATCACAAAGACAACATCATTATCACATATCTACCAATATAAACATTTGAATATAGTGCTGAAAGGAAAATACATATATATTTTTTTAAAAAATTAAAGCTCTGGAAGACCGCTACATGCTCCATGCTCCATGCTCAATGCTGCTGCAACTTAACGCCACCTGCATGCATCTATTGTGCATAAGCTTATAAAAAGCTTAGAGGGTGGTGTAAGTGTGTGCATAAGATAAGTGCCAACTATTTAATAAAATGTTATAATCATACACTATCAGAAATACTGGCAAGATCATGAATCATACTAATCAGAGTAAGCGAAAATACTGACAAGTTCATGAGTCATACAATATCAGAGTACGCAATAAAGATCAGCTGTGCAAATGAGGAGTCATAAAGAACCATATATTAGATGCCAAGGATTCAATGCAATATACAATTCCTGATGAGTTCACGAATATCGTCAGCCGTTTTTAGGCCATACAGAAACATAGTAACCCAAAATGTCATATGCCACGGATGTAATGTAATATACGGTGCGAATGGAATGCCTATGGTAGAGTGTGAAGTCGGGATGATAGTATGTAGTATTGCAGGCTACAGGATCTATCACAGGGGATCCAAACCAGTCCCATACCTAATTTGGATAGTCAGACTCAATGTGGTAAACTCCTGATCTCAGGTTAGTCGCGCGCCCCAACCGAAATCTTGACCATTGTGAAGGTACATGTAACAAATATTTGTACACCACCAGCCCAAGTGGATAGTGAATGGATGAATGAATGAATATGCAACTCCTGCTCAATAAGTCCATGTATTAGTATTGTACATCTCTAGGATCATCACCGGGGTCTAATACACTCTATTCTAGCTTCCCGCCCCATCAAGCGCACAATACAACTGGGTAAGTGGAAGAGACCTCACTACCCGCTTACCAATATCGGCCCGGCTCATCGATAACGGACCCATTTAGGAGCTGGTCAAACTCAGCATAGCTATACCTACTCCCTCAGGCGACTAAGGCCATACCTCCTCCCAACCGACTACGGCACAGTGGGAGACGCGGCCTACTGGTATACGGTCCTCATGCATTCATATATATCCACTTGGTCTCGACGTTGGGGCATCCTTTCGTACCAAGAGGGTTTAGAGATTTTCACCCAAGGCCATCTATGGCATCCCGATGCTTTTAACAGATTTTTGGTGTCCCATCTAACCATCCATGATATGCCTGTGGAGGCTACGACCCTGATGTCGCTAAGGTGTACAGTAATCACAACACACAATGCAAGATGCATGAGTCATACAATCCAGTCATGCATCAATCCTGTGTATACCGTATGCTCATGTGAGATAATCTTTGCCTATTAGGGAGTCTCATAACAACATACCCATTGACATATACAATGGTCAACTACATCTCATAACAAACATGCAAATGATGCGTATGGGCATGTATCATGATGCCATGTTGTCACATACTCATAATTAGCATCGATAATCGGAATCGGCCTCGACAATCGGAATCGGCTTCAACAATCAGAATTGGCTTCAATAATCAGCCTCGACAATCGGAATCAGCCTCATCAATTAGAATTGGCTTTGACAATTAGAATCGGCCTAATAAATGGCCTAAGGGAAGTCACAATATGGACATTTAACCATCATCGCTCATCAATGTGGACATTTAACCAACATTTCTCCCAAGGAGTGGCCCTTATAGGGCCAGCTATATAGTAGGCCCATGGCCTCACACAAGGACCTATATACATCACCATGGGCCTCACTCAAGGGCCACATATGCATCACGTTGGGCCACAATACATGGGTCAAAAAATACATCTCATTGGGCCTTACCAAATGGGCCAGAAATACATCACAATGGGCCTCATAATCGTCAAGTGGGCCGCATCAATGGGCCACTCCAATGGGCTCATATAAAACAAATGGGCCACATCATATGGGTCATAAACACTTCACATCAGGCCTTGCCCATGGACCTCGAATACATCACAATGGGCCACAACCCATGGGCTGTAAATACACAATAGGTGGGCCCTACACATGGGCTAATATACATCACAGGTGGGCCCTGCACCTGGGCCTAATACACATTAAGTGGGCTGCATCAATGGGCCGCACTAATGGGCCATACAAATGGGCTACAAATATATCAAGATGGGCCTCATAGATGGGCCACAAGTAAATCAAAGTGGACCTCCCAAAGTGGGCCACAAAATACACCAAAGTGGGCCTGATGAATGGGCCACAAAATACATCAAAGTGGGCCTCAAGTGGGAGCTTGAATTACATCTAAAATCATTTTAGTAGTTGCAGGTGCAACATGTGTATCACTGTACACAATCATTCCATGGGGCACATGACCCACTAATGATGATCAGCACTGTCCAAACATTGTCATGTAAATCAACACCATCCAAACATTGTCTATGTAAATCAGCACCATCCAGACGCTGTCCAGCACCGTCCAAACATTGTGGATGATGTGGATATGGAACATACATCGAGGTGGGGTCCACAAAACCGTCCAAAGGTGGTCCAGCACCATCCAAACACTCTGGACGGTGTGAATATAATACATACACCATGGGTGGGGTCCACATACGTGGCCCACCAAATATATGAATCTGCTTCATCTTTGTGTCTCAAGCTTAAAGAAGAGCTCACCAATGGGTGGACGGTTTGGATGCAACACATACATCACATGGGAGGTGGGTCTCACCCGTCCAACCATCTGTACGCTATGGATTTGACCCATAAATCACAGTGGAGTCCACACTAATGGATGGTGTGGAATACAATACACACATCAGTGGGCCCCACAGAGCTTGATGATGTCACTAGCAGCCATATAGCTGGTGTGCAGTACCTCTACCAACCTGTCCAACAGGTGGGTCCCACATGGGGCCACCACACACATGTATGTATATATATAATATAATGTAATATAATATAATATAATATTTATTATTGTTTATGAAGGAGGTCCAGCGTCCAAACCTTAGACGCTGGACGGTGTGTATAAAACACATACTACATGTGGGATCCCACCATTTGGAGAAGTGAAAGGTGTGTATAAGAGGTGGGTCCACACACCACATCATATGCATCATGTGGTAGCTCTTGGATTGTAGCAGCTATAAGCTGCTAGAGTGCTGCCCAGTAGTCTAGATGGACGGTGTTAATATGACACATACCTCATGATTAGCACCCACATCCACCATCTAGATGGACGGTGCACGTACATACATCATAGAAGGGCCTGCACAGCACCGTCTAGATGGATGGTGCAGATGGCACACAAACATCATGGAGGGGCGCCATGTGGCAGGTGGGCGGTATAGGTAAAACACATACCTCATGCAGGGCTTACAGAATTTGGTGACATCAATACAGTAGCCATCTTGCTGCTGTAAGATGGATGGATGGTGTGGCTACATACATCAGGTGGAGTCCCACCTTGGATGGACGGTACAGATTAGGTGGGTCCATCAAAAGGGGATAGAGAGAGAGAGAGAGAGAGAGAGAGAGAGAGAGAACAGTGGAGATGGGAGGGACCCCGCCACTATGGGTCCCTCAAAATATAATGTATACATCAAGTGGGTCACATTACAAGTGGGCCCTAAATCAAAACCCAAGATGATGAACACCCACCATTGGATCTTGGACTCCTCCTTCCACCGATGCATTTTAGAGCTCTAAGGGATGCATTTCAATGGTTGAGATTGGTTTTGGAGGGTGGGGATGGGAGATAGGAAGTGGGCCACACAAAGCTCCCTCATGGAGCTTGCTTGGACATGGGTTGCTTGGAGAATGAGAGAGAGAGGTGATGGGAGAGAGGGATGGTGAGTGATGGATGGGTGTACTTGGTTGTAAGAGAGAGAGTTGACTTTGGGGAGGGTGGTTGTACTTAGGGATGGGTGTTATACTTGACATTTGATTGATGGATTGATGTGATGTGTCGTAAAGATTTCCTCGGTATTTGCAACGCGCGGCATTTTCTTCGAACTGAACGCGGGCCCACATCTCCTGGCCCGGGTATCGCCTTGGCATGTAAATAGCGCGGTCGCAAGGGTACAAGTTTCGAGTTGAACCGGCTTTGATATACAAGACACAACTCAGGATCACGCGTAAATATCGATAACAGATCACGAGTCACCGGAATTCGACCGGGAAGACCACGGAGGCATATGGAACGGTACAGACTAGGATACAGGTCTCATAAGTTTCCTGCGATTGGAGGGACCAGTTACCTCATTGGAGATCAGAGGGAGGCTCAACACTGTTACACCATAACAGTTAGAAAGGGCTCGAAAAAATAAGCCCTTGCAGTCGACATGCTCATCCCCAGAAAAGATCCTTTAGAGTGGAATTCCTCCATAGAGGATCTTAACTATCCCGCTTGATGATACCGACCTAACCAGAACAGTCCAGCTCGGATCGTCATTAACCGCTGATCAACAAAAATAGATGTTGGAGTTCCTATGGTGGCATCGGGATGTTTTCGCCTGGTCTCATCATGACATGCCAGGTATTGCTTCTGAGGTGATGGTCCATAGGCTAAATGTGGACCTAGAGCACGAGCAAGTCAAACAGAAGATTAAAGCCTTCAAGCCCAAGAGATATGCCCCAATTGTTGACGAGGTTACTAAGCTCTTCGACGTAGGTTTCATAGAGGAAGTTTATTATCCTGACTGGATTGCAAACGTTGTGATCATAAAAAAAGACAACAAAAAATAAAGAGTCTGCGAGACTACTCGGATTTGAACAATGCCTATCCTAAGGATAGCTTTCCCCTTCCCAGGATCGACTAGTTGGTCAATAGCACAGCCGGTCACGAGCTCCTCACTTTCATGGATACGTACTCTGGTTATAATCAGATCACGGAGCATCCTCCAGACAAGCAAAAGACAACGTTCGTCACAAACAAGGGACTTTATAATTATCAAGTAATGCTCTTCAGTCTAAAGAATGCGGGTCCTATATATCAGAGGCTAGTAAACAAGATGTTCTCCTAACAAATTGGTTGAACTATGGAGGTTTACGTCGACGACATGCTTGAAAAGAATATAAGGGCAGCTGACCATCTATTAGACCTTAGGGAAACCTTTTCTATCCTACGTGAGTATCAAATGAGGTTAAACCCCACCAAGTGTGCGTTTGGCGTGGGCTCTGGTAAATTCCTCAGCTTTCAAGTGAGCCAGAGAAGCATCAAAGCAAACCCTGACAAGATCAAAGCCCTCCTTGATATGAGCTCTCCTCGGACAACAAAGGAGATCCAATGTCTCACTAGAAGAGTCGTTGCACTTAGCTGGTTCATCTCCACGGCCACAGATAAGTGTCTCCCCTTATTCCAGTAGTTGAAGGGTCATAAGAAGGCGGAATCAACCTCGGATTGTGAGCAGACATTCCAACAGCTGAAGCACTATCTAGGGTCGCCCTCGTTGCTGTCCAAACTAGAGAATTCTCTCTTCCTTTACTTAACGATCTCATCATCATCTGTCAGTTTAACCCTTATCAGAGAGTCTGTAGGAAAACAACATCCCGTTTACTATACCAGCAAGGCGCTAGTTTCGGCCGAAACAAGATATCTGAGCATAGAGAAGATTGGCCTAGCTTTGGTCATATCAGCATGACGGCTACGCCCGTACTTCTAAGAATATTCGGTAATCGTCCGAACTGACCAACCCCTTCGGTAAGTGCTTCAGAAGCCCAAAGTATCTGGCGTCAGACCAAGTAGACCATAGAGCTCAACGAATTCGACATCGAATATCAGTCGAGGACAGCCATCAAGGGCCAAGCAGTGGCTGACTTCATAGTGGAGTTCACCTCTCAAAATAGTGAAGCCGAGACATTTGACTCGGATGCACTACCCTATACAGTATCAAACCTCATGACCCTTCGGATACCTCCACCCGCCGACAATATTAGAATGGAATCAGAAGCTGTGAACAGATGGACCTTATTTGTGGACGGGTCATCGAATTTGAAGCGAGGCAGAGCAGGAGTTGTCCTAGTCGTGCCCGATTCGACAATGGTCAAATACGCTATAAGGCTCGGCTTCCGAGCCTTTAATAACGAAGTAGAGTACGAGGAGCTACTGGCTGGGCTCAGATTAGCAGTCTCCTTAGGAGTCCAATTTCTCGAGGTTCGATGTGATTCCCAACTCGTCGTAAACCAGGTACGGCAGAGTATGATGCTAAGGAGACCATGATGATAGCTTACCTGGGAGAGGTACAAAAGCTTATGGATAAATTCCAGAAATGCGTCATCAGTCAAATACGAAGGGCTGAAAATTCCTGGGTCGATGCCCTCATAAAGTTAGCCTCAGCAATTGAAGGGAGTATTTCGAGAATCATCTCGATGGAATTCCTGGATAAACCGAGCATCGATCGCACCATTGGGCCTTTGCCCCTGGGTAAGGGATAAATCAAGTATGCTATTGTAGTGGTGGATTATTTTACCAAATGGGTTGAGGCCGAACCTATTGTGAAAATCACTGAGTAGAAAATAATAAATTTTATTTGGAAGAACATTACCTGTCGATTCGGCATCCCACACACCATAGTGTCAGACAACGGGAAGCAGTTTGACAAAGATAGGTTCAGGACCATGTGTTAAAGGCTCGACATCATCAACACTTACTCATCACCTCAGCACCCCCAATCCAATGGTCAAGTGGAGGCTGTGAACAAAATCATCAAGAATCACCTCAAAACTAAGTTAGAGAAGGGCAAGAGTAATTGGGCCGAGGAACTCTTATTCGTTTTGTGAGCATATAGAACTACAGCTCGATCAGCTACAGGAGAGACCCCGTTCTCCCTCTCTTACAGCGCGGAGGCCATCATTCCCGTTGAGATAGGACTTCCCACAGCTCGGGTGCGAACCTACCAAGACGAGCAGAACACTGAGCAGATTACGACAAGACTTAACCTGCTCAATAAGTCGCTCGCTTCTACAATTCCAGAGTCAAAACGAGACGTTTTCGACGGAGAGACCTAGTCCTTCGTCATGTGTTCCATAACACAATGGAACCCGAAGTAGGGTCCTTGGGCCCTAACTGGGAGGGACCCTATCGAGTAGTTGACTCAGCTAAACTCGGATCCTATCGCCTTGAGGACCTGGAGGGACGAGCTCTACCACATCCCTGGAATGCTGAGCATATGAAAATCTACTATTCTTAAGGAAATCAATGTAAGAGCCGAGACTACTTGTTATAATGGCATTTTGAATAAAAGATGTAATCTTCTACATAATGCTGAGTTGTTCTACGTGGTCCACATGGGACTTCCCTCACAAGGGAGAAGATATCGATGATGGGTCGACCACTTACAAAAGTGATCGCCTCGTTAAGCGAGCTAGCTACGAAGGACCATTTCTCATGTGCAAAGATGGAACCCTTTGACGAGCTGACTCTTAAAGAAGAGGTCAGCTCGTCACTCGACAATTCACACAAGCATAATCCACGCAATCAATGACAACCAAGTTCACAAAAAAATCTACAAGTATAACATCCAAAATAGCACTAAGGGGCAATAATATTCAGTTATAAAAAGATAAAAAGAAATAGAATTAGAGGCGGCTTAACCGGCCTGTGGGGGATCGACACTGGGGGGCTGGTCATCTGGAGGAGGATCTTTGGTGCTTAGGGCCTCGAGGTTGAGGTCTGGATAAAGTCCTTTAATGTCCTCTATGCAGGCATTATAGCCATAATAGTAGACCTTCTCAGCCTCGGCCTCCCTTTCTGTCGAAGTCTTAAAGGCCTCGACAGTAGTAGTGGCCATCGAAGCGGCTGAGGCCTTAAGCTCGGCACACTGAACAGCAAGAGCCTTCTCTGCATCAGTGATAGCATCAAGCATCCTCCACTGTAGCTAGGAAGGCTCTCACCTTCGTCAGCTTGGCATCAGTAGAATCCAGATGAGACTGGAGCTCGTTGACTTCCCCCTGGAACACCAGTTCCCTCACCCTTAGCAATAAGGCCCTGAGCTCCTCTCGCTCCTCGGCCGCTGCCTTTAGGAGCGAATCCACCTCGACCTTCTCTCCTCGAAGGACCTTTACCTCCCCCCAAAGAGCCTCGATCTCCTCATCTTTCCTGTTTATCTCCTGTAGCCTTTCACGGGTCGATAGGAACATGGTCAGTGCCTGCATGGTAGAAAAAATGAAAGATATGTCAAAAATAGGGAAAGAAAAATGCGGCTAAGGGAGGAGGTTACCTTATAGAAGACCGAGGCGATCTCGTTGATGAAGGATTCGTGGCATTGTGTGAGAAGCTCAGTTATCTCCACCTCGGGAGCATGCTTCGCTGCCCAACCGACTAGTTGAGACATGTGAAAGCTAGGGGGAACTGCCCAGCCTCAGGGAGAGGCGCAGACCCCACGACCTCGCCGATACCGCTGGCATCGGAAGCCTGATGCTCCGCCATAGGCTCACCCCCATCCCTAGGTGGAGAATTAGCTCCCCCGACCGAGCGTTCAACCTTGCTGGGAACAAGGACGATGTCCTCATCACCTGTCAGAGCCACCCCTCTGGGCTTAGAAGAGGATGGGATGGCGATGACATCTTCCCTGACTGCCTCACTCTCCGCTTCGAGTTAGACTAGGGGGCGGTCAAGGGCAATTTAGGGGCGGGGGCAGGGGCAACTGCGATCCTAAGCTCAACAGCAATGGCTGGATCAACTTTGACCCGAGGAGTCTCCTTTCTCTGGACAGTGACCTTCACTCGAGGCTCAGAGTGTAACATCTCCTGGAGACGAGGAGGTTTCATCTTCCTTAACCCCAACGCCTTACCCATACTTGCATAAAACAACTCAGTTAAAGAAGGTGGCTTTTGTGAAAACTCACGAACCATGCATTGATACATACCTAAAGCGAATAGGGTGGGTTTGAATCTGTAAAATTTGAACTGAAAGAGGTCATCCGGATTGATGACGTGGTGCCAGACGCGTTGCTTGGCATTAAGCAATCGCGCCCTGGTGACCTGGGCCCGATGAAGGGAGGAGAGCTCGGGAACGCCCCTCGGATAATCTGCTAAAGAATAGTTAAGGTCAGATGAGAACAATACAATGCAAAAGTCAATGACGGAACAGACACTTCAAGAAATCCGACCTGGAGTAGAAAATTTGGTGGGGACCTTGACCCACAAACCACTAAGCTCGGCCAGGGCGCCTCCCACTCTCTCAAGGCCCAAAACCATTTGTTCTTCCAATCCTTATTGGAAGTGGGGAGCATAGCGACGAGGCCAAAACCCTGCTGAGACCTCGTCGAGAAATAATACCAGCATGGCTCATGGTGGTGCTTGGCTTAATAGATGGCCATGAACTCGTCAGGCGTCAACTCTTAATTCTTAGGCCGATGCCAGATCAGGTAGGATGATACCAGTGTCCTCCAAGCATTGGGGACGAGCTGGTCCAGAGCCAACTTCAGACGTATGGTCATGGTGCGCACGAAGGGGTGGACCGAAAATTGGAGCCCATACTGGAGGGCATAGATGAAGATTGCAACATCACCTTCAGCTGGGTCCCTAGGGGCATCCAGAGGAACTGGAGCTCAGATATGCACTAAGCTCAGAATCTGGTAGTTCACTTGAATCTCATCCAACTAAGATTCTACTAAGACCGAGCCTCCAAGGACAAGCTCGGCAGGTCGGCCGCCCGACGGTCCAGCAACTTCCCTTCCCATCAGATCCCGAGGTGTTCTTTTGGAACCCTTAGAACAAGCACTGGCTTTAGTGCCTTTATCTTTTCTGGCACGAGGTTAGAGGGGTATCACTTCTAGTGGGCCTTTCGAAGCCTTGCGCCTAGAGTCTGCACTCTCTGTCTTTGAATCTTCCTTAAATGCATATACTTCACAAGCTCCACCTGACCCATTCGACATCGTAGAATGAACATAAAAGGAGAAAATGAGAGAAAAAGGGGACCGTAAAGAGAAAGAACTGACCAAAAATTGCCTACTCTAGGGATTTGCTAGCAGAAAGCGTCTTCCAAGAGAAATAGAGGAGAGATTCAAATGAAGGGGAGGAATTGCCTTTTATAATCTCAATCAGCCGATTGTAATGATGGAAAATAGTTGTACTCGAAGCTTAAATGCCACAGATCCGAACCTTACGTGGTATGTGGCAGTACACCATTGGTTTGAATTCACGTCCACTAAGCCATGTGTTATTCGCATTTAATGGGAGTTAATGTGCTGATGTCTTCTCATCTCCTGAAGTCCACGCGGTAGCTCATCGTGCACTTCAATGATTTGAATCCTTAACCATCGCCACGTGTTCACTAGCTACAGGCTTAAAATCGAAAAGCTGCCTCCGTAGTACGATGCCTCAATAACGGAGAATCATGATTATGATTATCTACCTCGATTCTGCTGAGTCCTCATCGTGAAGGGCGCGATGTACCATCTCCCCACACATTTACTCGCTGAGTCCGAGCTCGAACTCAAAGAGTAGTGGGCTTCTATTATGGGAGGATTTGAGCTGACCCTAATTGGGGTAAGCACGACTTGGCCAGTTGAGCGACGAGATCAGGGAAAAGGGATGGCCGAGAAAGACAAGCCGACACATAATCGAGAACGAGCTATATTACTCTGTCCAAGTTCTTTTGTAGAGCTTTCATGTCAGCCTGAAACCCAGAAGAAGTCATTACACACCTCATCCACCGACCCCGAATAGGTGCTCATCAACAGCATGGATAAATCGTTATAGGAAGGACTCGGATAATAAGGTTGGCTCGGACGGAGATATGCCTTACAATCACACTCGAGGTTTAACTCCAGTAACGCATGTATGGAGCAATACCTGATGCACGATCTCAGGGTAACTGCCAACTTCAGCGCATTCGTCGTTCATGCTAAATGGTGTAGGTTATGACGAGAATGATGGACACAATCGTTCTATTCAAAAGATATAAATAGGTGATTCATTTGCATAGATAGGTACTGGACATCTCTCACCCAAGAACTCTATCTACACTACTTAGACCCAGATTCCTAGCCTAACTTTGGCATCGGAGGGTCCCCTTCTCTAGCCAGGGTCTCCTTTGTCTTCTTCCTGTGTAGGCATATAGGGCTCGGCACGAGAGCTTGGAGCTTGGAGGGGGTAAGCCAGATTTCTGCATCAACAACTATAATTAGACAAGAGTCTAAAAATCTGTGGATCCAAAACTCAGGTGGGCATGGAAATGTCCACCGTTGAAACCTTTCTGCAGCTGATTACGATGTTTATATTATAATCACTTAGATAAACCGTAGGCACAGATATATCCTGATATAAAATTTTTGTTACCCTTAGTTGTTCAATCCCTACTATTTTGTGTAATACGGCTCACCTGAGTTTTGGATTCACCTAATTTTTAGATCCCTGCCCTACTGTGGTCTTTCAAAATAGATGGATGGAGTAGAATTGTCACAGAAATTTATGGGCCCCACACAACCCCGATGTTTATCCCCATTATCAACATTTCATGTGGGAACTAATCAAGAGTGAGTTACGCGAAATTTGGATGGATCCGTGTGGTGTATTTGAAGATCTGTGGGGGTATACGAAGAGAATTCTACGGTGGTATAGCTAGAATGTATCGAGAAGTGCCACAACATTCGTTGAAGTGATCGATGGAGGAGTAATCATATAGAAACGGTTACACGACAGATAGCAAGAATAGGGGCAAGGAAGGCCATGTAGTATTGAATAGTTATAGCAACCATTAGAACATGGAAATGATATGGATGGCTAGGGTAAGGCTATAAACAATGGAGGAATTCAGCAAGAAAAAAGAGTCTTATACTTACCCAATCAAACTCAAATATATCTTTCGATTATCCTTTCAATTATTCGTCATTCACATTCCTTAGTGTGATCACTCTACATTTTTGCAAATCATTTTCCTTTCCTAGTGTAATCATTTGCTTTTCGTCTGCTGCTTACATTCCATAGTGTATCTATAGCATTAATCAAGTAGCTGGTAATCTTACCTTTAATTTGGGTCTACGCTCATATGCTAGATTCAATTCCTCATCCAGGAAGGTGTTTTGTGGCCATTCTTTGCGACCGACTGTAAGGATTCCTTTCCTATTTTTCTCTTATCTGTACTGAAAAGTCCTTTCATATGGAAGGCAAATGTGCAACCCATCACCAGAGGATGAACCCTACCCTCTAAATATCGCATGATCCCTATTTATACATTGAACGAGTGGTTGAACTGGCGGTCAATCCCATTCGATATTGGTCATATACTATGCATCTGCCTATCTCAATACTTGGGGTCATAGTTGTTCTTTGAATTGAGCCACAAATTCAATTCTAACATGCTCGCATTCACCACGTGACCAAACTTTCAAAAATAACGAGAAACATGTTTTTGACACGCCCGGTGGGATACTATCTCTAACTTACAGCCATAACCTTGCCAATCAGAATTATGAATAGAATGAGCAATTGAATCGCTGGGGTCGAACCCTCCACACCAACCACACCACATCCAACTGAGGATGTGTCGGTTCAAGCGGCCCCAAAAACATTGAATATGAACAATAGCCTGACCCTTAGTACCTGGAACTAAGAAGGGGTGTCTACTTCTTTGACCGTTTCTCCAGTAGAGATAACGGTTGCACTCCGTGATGTAGAGGTGAGTATCCAACATGTTTAGGAATGAGGAAGGGCTCAAGTCGAGCAATTCCGTATTCAAACCTAGAACACTAATAGATACATGGCTACCTAGACCGAGGCCATGCATCGATTGATGGCGATGGTGGTTGAACGAGCGCTAATGGCAACACAGTATAATGCTGAGGGAAGTTCTATCGGCAATGTGATCCAACCACCATATATGCTTCCTCCCTAGAGAAATCCACCACTAATTTTAATTCAGGAGATATGGAATACTCCACCACCTGCTGAATTTAGACGACCAGATCAAGAGGCTAGTAATTTCGTTCCTGAAATTAGGAATCAGGGTTTACCGGGAGGATATAACCTCTAACAATTTCCTAGGAATCCATTGTTCTAAGAGGGTCTAAGTTGGTTAGGTCCCGATCCACCACTAGTAGTTGAACCTCAGCGAGTGGATCGTGATCAAATCATGCAAATGGTCTAGGAAGTTGTAAGCCAAGTACTAGGTTATAATACTATTCCGGTCTACCAAAAGCCTTATCATGAGTGGATTGATTGGTAACATTCATTGTCATGGAATTATCGATCAAATTATGACCTATTTTTAGGTGATCCCAACCAATCGACCATTGAGCACGTTGGTCGATTCACTATGCAGTGTGACGAGTTAGTGAACGATGACTATTACAAATTGCAATTATTTAGTCATTCTCTAACATCCATGTCTTTCACGTGCTATTATAATCTATTGCCAAATTCAATTTATACTTGGCAAGAAATGGAAGAAAAATTCCATACTCAGTTTTTATCTAAGAATAGGGAAATAACCATGGTTGATCTTACCCCTTTCTGACAGCTACTAGGAGAAACTTGTGAGAGCTATAGTGTTATCTGGTTTAAAATGGCAAAAAGCCAATATAAGGTTATTATGACCAAAGCTGAATTTGTGTAGCTTGTACAAGAAGGGCTAGAGTACAAACTTCATAAGAAGTTCATTGGGACAGAGTTCATGAACATGTATGACCTGACTAGGAAGGTCTCTAGGTACGAAGAATTCCTATAAGAAGGTGCTAGGCAAAAGAACTCATCAATTGGGAAATATTACCATGACCTAAATTACGAAGTCACGATTGCCGAAGTGGTAACTAAAAATCCACTATATGTTTAGCATTGGTGAAGGCAGAATCGACTGCACCGATTGCATGAAAGGCCTAAAAACTTTACACTTTTAATATCAGATGGGCTGATGAGATATTCAAATTTCTATTGGTCAAAAAGTTTATGAAGTTTCCCATAAATTATAAGATACCTTCGGTTAACGAATTATAAAAAATGGAATACTGTAAATGGCATGGAAATTGTTTCTATTCAACAAGTAAATATGTTGTATTCAGGAACATGGTCAAAGATAATGTCCACCACTGGCTGTTGAATTCCCTGAGAAGGCGAGGAGGCGATGTTGATCGATAAAAATCCGTTCCTGCCCAATCTCAAATTCAATATGGTTATGAAAAATCTAAGAAGGGTTAATCAACCATGAATAAAGGTTGATCTTGGCCCAACCAGTCAAAAAAGCGCATTGCAACGACGAGGGCAAGGGCAATGTCGGCCTTCCATTCAGTCACCACTAGACCATACACAATCCGACAAGATGGTCAAGGCTCACAATTGTGCAAACAATGTGCCATAAAGATCATTTTGGGATGGGAAGATCCTCCTCAACTAAGGTCGCAAGGCCGATACATGGCTTAGAGGACTGAAGGTAGCAGTCGGCATTAGCCACAGGGGGCGCCTTCACCCCTTAGTCATTATTCCCAGGGCTAGATGTTAAATCAAAGGATTGTTAAACCTCTAGCAACTCAGAAGGGGGTCTGGAAGTGGGTCATGCATCCTAAATTCCTGACAGTACTGGAAGCATTGACTCAAACTAAAAAACTCCGTTGGAAGAGGCGTAAAGCATACATGAGGAGAGAGTCAGCAAAGGCCAAGGACGTACCCCAATCAAAAGCAATACAATCGTGACCATTTTGGAGAATCCCTTTGTCTAGGGAATGAGTAGCCATTAACACGGTCAAAGCGGTTCTACCTCTTGTGTCATGTGAACAAGATGTCAAAATTTTCAACCAATCTTGTGGATCAATAGGTCCAAAAGAAAAGGATGATTATAATAATCTTTCTGATTATCTCAGTGATGAATGTTTCCCAAGGGATGAGTGGCTGGTGAATGAACTAGTATCAATCGTCGAAGTATTACATGTGATCTCACTTATGACCACATCGTCCAACATTGTGGCCAACGAGAGTGTTGAGTATATTTAAAATCCCAATATACAAGAGTGCTCAGAAACATTAAGGGGGTAATGTCCGAGTTTAGAGATTGTGTTTGGGATATTGCCACCCATCATGTTCCATTGTAATATGGTATTTACTTTGCCTTATAGTTTCTAGGCTAAATCGGCCTAGCCAAGTAAGATGGTGGGCGATGTGGAAGAGTTCAGCCATCCCGTGGTGATACAACATGCTTTTTTTTTCATCAGAAGAAACAATTAAAGGGAAACCTGGATTGAATGAAACACCGTATGTGAATACAATTACGGTGGAATCAGGAGCCATGTTGTAAAGGGTAGTCATAGAAAGACCCACTCATGGCATGATGCAGCATCTTAAGCCATTGTATATAACTTTCAAAATTATATCCACATGACAAGGAACCCTAATACCATCAATCGATGACCTATATTCAAAATTGTAGAAAGATCCAACCCGTTTGGTGCGAGATTCATCTAGTTATATACGGTTATACGGAGTTTGACCTTTCAAGTTGAGTCGAGTTCAAAGTTAGTTGATTCTGTGAACAACCCACATAAGAGCCAAGATCTCTTTAGATCATTGCATCAAGTAAGTGATCCTCCCATGTTTTGTAAACTCCCTATTTACATATGCCATTTATGCTTAGTCACATACCGAATTCATGATGAATACAATTGTTTGTATTTCGATTATTGTTTTAATATGTTTATGCTTGTATTAAAATTAGATTTGTGCCTTTGAAATTTTCATATCTTAACATGATTAATTCTTATATTGAACCCATATTTGTGCCATTGAATTCATCATATGTTAGCATAGAATGTTGATTACATCCTACTCGCATGTATGCATCTATTCATGAAGATTTGCAACATGTTGTTACGACATTTTCTTTATAGTATAACATCAGTGGGTGTGTCAGAAAATGAATTGAACTCATAATCATTGTGCTTTACCTTGGGCTAATCCCTAAAATGGTTTGCATGGGTGCTCTGCCCTGGGTCATTCCCAAAACGATGTTCATATGGGTGATCTGTCCGGACTCTCTAAAATGTTAAATGCACCCTGGGATCCAAAATGTTTATCATGGCACTCTGTCTTGGGTTAACCCTTAAAATGGTTGCACAGGTGCTTTGCCTTGGGTCATTTCTAAATGGATGGTCACATAATATTTTGTACTATCTATTATGTAAAAGGCCTCAAATTATATTGCTATAAATTTCTTGTCGTTTAATTCTAAGTTATTTCATATGGCATGATACTTAGCTATTTACTGTTATATTTTATTTAACATTATAATTGTGAATTTTACTCTTTTTATATGTGAATTTAGAATTTTCAAAGCTTAGGTGTGAAGTAACCCTATGAGCCGTCGAGCTCACCATTTCTGAATGTTTTAAGTATAGGATTGGAATATTATGAGGGTGTAGGTTACTATTATTAGCTCTTTGATGTATTGAGCGTAATTGGTTCTCTATAATAGTCTTTTCATATTTTAGGATTAGTTTGAATTCCTTGTTTTAATTAATGTAATGAGAACTTCAAAATTGATTTGTAGTCATTTACGATTAAATTAATACTTGAGGTTAATGTGGTGGAAGATTATGGACCATTTATATTAATACATGATTTAGATTTATTTTGTAATATGTGTAATGGAACGTGCATGTTTGTTAAAAATAATGATATACTTGTTGCGCAGCACACCAACAACGCTGTGAGCCTAGATCTAATCTCAAGTCTCACCCACAAACGATAAACAAGAAGAAATATAAACTAGAAACAGATCAAAGTAATCTAAACAAACCACAAGACAAGATATACATGGAAAAATCCCAAACTAGGATAAAAAACCACGGATGCAAACTTCCACTATGAAGAATAACGAAGATTACAAGGCTATATACTAACCTCTCCCTTGGAAGTACAGAGAAAATCCCTTGCTCACACCTTAGAAATATTTTTCAATATTCACCTTAACCCTAGAATAGCCCTGGGACCCTAATTTATAGTTTTGGCAACTTCCCTTTCGCATCCTTGCGAAAGGCGACACAGAAATCCGTAATCCGTATCAGATTTGGAAACGAATCTGCGTAACCACAACCGGTCGAGCAGAATGCACGATCGGTCGAGCGGACCCCACGACCGGTCGTGCATGGCTCATGACCGGTCGAGCACCTCGGACCTAAAAACTGATGCTCGTTGGAGTTTAAGTCGTGCCAATTTACAACTGGTCATGACCGGTAGAGTGGGCTCTAAGACCGGTCGAGTAGGGGCGACGACCGGTCGTGCATGGCCCCAGATGTGGCTCCACTTCTCAATCTCCCAATTGGAGACACATCACCATAAACCTTTATCTTCTTCATCCGGAGTGCACCACCTCCCTGTCTTTAAGCTTGAAGACCAATCAAAGCTGAACAGATCTTCAGCTTCTCCCGTGTGACCGCCTTGGTTAGCATATCCGTAGGATTCTCACTTGTATGAATCTTCTCTAGAGCAATCGATCCATCTTCCAGTAACGAACGTATGAAGTGATATCCGATGGCAATATACTTGGTCCTTGAATGAAAGGCTAAATTCTTAGCCAAGTATATTGTACTCTAACTGTCATTGTATAGCTTGCAATCTGCTTGCTTCTTAACCAACTCCTCCATAAAACCTTGCATCCACACCATCTCCTTGCATGCTTATGTAGCCGCAACATATTCTGCTTCTGTCGTATTGATAGATACTATCTTCTGTAACTGAGAGACCCAACTGACTGCAGCACTACCCAGAGAAAAAACATAACCTGTAGTGCTTCTTTTGCAGTCGATTTATCCTGTCAAATCTGAATCCACATAGCCTTGTAGCTTGATTTTCGTTCCACCATAGTACAGCCCTACATCCTTAGTACCTACCAGGTATCTAAGGATCCACTTCACAGCTTCCCAATGTTCCTTCCCGAGGTTATTCATGAACCTGCTAACAACTTCCACTGCTTGAGTAATGTATGGCCTCATGCTCGCCATAGTATACATGAGACTCCTAATAGCTAACGCGTATAGTAATTTAGCCATGTAGTCCCGTTCCTCTTGTGTCTTTGCACCTTGCTCCTTAGATAGCTTAAAGTGGTTGGTTAAAGTAGTGCTAACCGGCTTAGCACCTCCCATATTGAATCGATCAAGTACCTTAGCTATGTACTCTGCCTGTGACAAAACTAATTTCTTATTTTCCTTGTCACACTTTTTTCTCATGCCTAGGATTTATTTTGCAGCTCCTAAATCCTTTATAGCAAATTCTCTAGACAGTTGTCTTTTGAGATCTGAGATGTTTTTCATGCTTGAACCAGGCATAAGCATATCATCAACGTACAGAAGAAGGATAATGTACGACTTATCAAACTTCTTCAAATAACAACAATGGTCTGCATGACATCTCCTAAAATCATTTCCTGATATGAAACTGTCAAACTTCTTATACAACTACCTCGGGGCCTGCTTCAGGCCATATAGACTCTTTTTCAGTCTGCACACCTTGTTCTCCTTTTCTGGTGCCACGTATCCTGTCGGCTGATGCATATATATCTCTTCTTTAAGGTCCCCATGAAGAAAGGCTGTCTTAACATCTAGCTACTCTAGATGTAAGTCCTCCGTAGCCACTATACTTAAGACCATGAGAATCATAGACATTTTCACTACCGGTGAAAATATTTCAGTGAAATCGATACCTGCCTTTTGTTGAAACCCTTTCACAAACAATCTAGCCTTGTACCATTTCGAACCATCATACTCCTCTTTAAGTCTGTAAACCCACTTGTTATGAAGAGCTTTCTTACCCTTGGGTAGAGTTACTAGCTCTCATGTATGATTGGACTCAAGAGAGTCCATCTCCTCATCCATGATCTGCTCCCACTTAACCCGTGTATCTGACTGTAATGCTTCTTCAAAACACTCTGATTCACCATTATCTGTCAGCAGTAGATAATGTAAGGAGGGTGAGTATCGGACCGTGGATCTCTTCTCTCGAGTAGACCTCCTCACAACCGGTGTATGCAGCTCTGCCTCATAATGCTTATGTGTATGATCATCCTGTGGCACTGCAACACCCGTGTCCTGTAACTCTTCCAACTCTACGAATTCTTTCTCTTTGGCCTTATTTTTCTACACATTGTCCTTATGCATTACTTTTTCATTGAAGATTACGTTTTTGCTTCTGATGATTTTTCTGTTTTCCACATCCCAAAACCTATAGCCAAAATCATATTGCCCGTAGCCTATAAACGTGCACCTCTTGGACTTCGCATTCAGCTTGTTTCTGTGCTCTGCATCAATGTGAACATATGAAGTGCAACCGAACACTCTGAGATGTGAAAGGTTCACTTCTTTCTCAGTCCACATTTCTTCTGGTAGCCCACTATCCAATGGTGTTGAGGGACTTCTATTGATGAGATATGTAGTAGTATTCACAGCATTTGTCCAAAGTTCTTGGACAACCCTGCATGTAACCTCATGCTCCTGACGCGCTCAAGGATGGTCCTGTTAATGCGCTCGGCCACACCATTCTGCTGCGGTGTCCTTGGAATCATTTTCTGATGTTTGATTCCATTTGCTGCACAATACTCCTCAAATCTCTTATCACAGTACTCTCCCCCATTATCAGATCTGAGACATTTTACTGTTTTACCTATCTCATTTTCTACCATAACTTTCCACTTCTTAAATACATCAAACATATCAAATTTATATTTTAAGAAATAGACCCACAGTTTTCTACTAGCATCATCTATAAAGGAAACAACATAACATGAGCCACCAAGAGAAAATACCTGTGCCGGTCCCCACTCATCAGTGTGTACAAGCTCCAACAGATGCATCTTTGAAGTGCGTCTCGTCTTCTTGAAAGTTACCTTCTTCTGCTTACTATACACGCAGTCCTCATAGAATTCTAAGTCAATAGACTTCAGTCCTGGTAGCTTCCCTTTTGACAATAACACTTTCATCCCTTTCTCACTCATATGTCCCAACCTCATTCACTCCAGTTGATGCGACTGCGAGTGAACTATACGATCCTGAAGTCACGTACAAAGTAGCTTCTTTCTTACCTCGAGATATCACCAAGGCACCTTTTGTAATCTTCCAAGAATCACTGGTGAATGTCGTCACATAACCGGTATCGGGCAACTGCCCCACTGAGATCAGATTTCTTCTCAAACTCGGTACATGTCTGACATCCTTCAATTTCAACGTCGTTCCATCTTTCTGATTTATATGAATGTCTTCCTTTCCAACAATACTGCACGGCTCATCATCACCTAGGTAGACTTTTCCAAAGTTACCTAACACATAATCACGCAAAATTTCCTTACATGAAGTGGCATGAAACGAAGCACCCGAGTCTATGACCCAAGACTCATTCCTCGCATCAAGAGACAAGATCAATGCCTCTGTGTCACTCTCCTCAGATAGATTCACTGAATCCTTCCCACCTTGAGAGCTTCCTTCTTGTTTCTTGAGCGCCCTACAATCACTTTTCATGTGCCCCTTCTTGCTGCAATGTCAACACCCGTCTTTGTCTTTCGGTCCCTTGGACTTCTTCCTCCACTTAGAACGCCAGTGTTTATTGCCTCATTTGTTCAGCGATCTTCCTCTTTCTTCAACGTTTAGAGCATTCTCTGAATCCCCTGAAATTCCTGATGCATTTCTTTTAGATTCTTCGCTAAGAATTAGACCAGCCACATCATTAAATTTCAGCTTTGTCGACACTGAAGAATTGCTCACAGCAATCACCAAACCATCCCAACTATCTGGCAAACTGGATAAGGTCAATAACGCCCTGACCTCATCCTCAAAAATAATGCCAACGGATTCCAACTGGCTCGTGACTATATTGAACTCGTTTAGATGTTCAGCTACACTCTTACCATCTGACATCTTCATGTTGAATAGCTGCTTCATAAGATGAACCTTATTGGATGATGAGGGCTTTTCATACATGGTAGCTAGGGCTTCTATTAATTCTTTTGTAGTTTTCATCTTGGATATGTTGAAGGCGGCGCTCTTAGACAAAGAGAGTCAGATTATTCCTAAAGCCTTCCTATCCAGTAAAAACCATTCATCATCTGTCACCTTTTCTAATTTCTTCTCTTTTCCTCCTAGAGGAATATAGAGGTCCTTCTGATATAGATAATCCTCCATCTGCATCTTCCAGAAGGCAAAGTTTGAACCATCAAACTTCTCAATTCTAGTTTTCCCTTCTTCCGTCATCGCTCCCAATAGAACTAAAAACCAATAGCTTTGATACCAGTTGTTGCACAGCACGCCAACAACGCAGTGAGCCTAGATCCAATCTCAAGTCTTACTCACAAACGATAAATAAGAAGAAATATAAATTAGAAATAGATTACAGTAATCCAAACAAACCACAAGAAAAGATATACGTGGAAAAACCCCAAAGTAGGGTAAAAAACCACGGATGCAAACTTTCACTATGAAGAATAACGAAGATTACAAGGCTATATACTAACTTCTCCCTTGGAAATATAGAGAAAATCCCTTGCCCACACCTTAGAAATATTTTTCAATATTCACCTTAACCCTAGAATAGCCCTAACCCCAATTTCTAGTTTTGGCAACTTCCCTTTCGTACCCTTGTGAAAGATGACACAGAAATCTGCAATCCGCATTAGATTCGGAAACGAATCTCCGTAACCATGACCGGTCGAGCGGACCCCACGACCGGTCGTGCATGGCCCACGACCGGTAGAGCACCTCAGACCCAAAAACTGATGCTCGTTGGAGTTCGAGTCGTGCTAGTCTACGACTGGTCACGACCAGTCGAGCGGGCTCCACAACTGGTCAAGAAGGGGCCACGACCAGTCGTGTGCGGCCCCAGATATGGCTCCACTTCTCAACAATACTTTTGTAAAATAAATGGAAACATTTAATTTCCAAGGACCTAGGATTTGGGTTTCAAATATCCTATTCAGGTACCCGAATTTTGGGGTGTGACAAAACTACATAGACACAGACATTCAAATACTCACAATATTATCAAGAATTTGTAATGAGTCTTCATAGTCTTTTAGGAATAATCTATAAAAGAACACCCGTGATAATATTTTAGGGAATGACCAATGGAAGAACATAACATGGTAATCTTTTTGGGAATGACCCTGGGCAGAGCACCACGTGATAATGTTTTAGGAAATAATTCAGGGCAGAGCACCCATGTGTGCTAATCTTTTAGGGAATTACCCAGGGCAGAGCACCCATGATAATCATTTAGGAGTGACCCTAGAGCACCCATGTGTGCTAATCATTTAAGGAATTACTCAAGACATAGAACTTGTGATAATCATTTAGAGAAGAGCACTTGTGTTACGATTCAAATGATATTCTACATGAAACACACTCGAATGGCTCTACCACGAGTTTAATAAGTAAAGAGATAGTGACACTCACATCCATTTCATATAATGACACATTCATGAATGAATTCGACATGTTAATGAATTGGAATCGAAGAACTTATGGAAATCAAGTGATATGATGACACCACATGTTAAATTTAATTGAAATCAATGCATTTACAACATTAGGAGAGAGAATAATAATGCATACATCTACATCATCATGTGAGTAAACATTAACACATGTATACACAATTGAGACCAATGCATTTACAACAACAAATGAAAAACTGCAATATTAACATTGTGTATGGCATTGATGTGCGACTTACAAGTCGGGAAAGATCACCTACCTATTTTGAGTGTGAGATAAATTAAAGAGATCACTAGAATATACGTAAAACTCTATGGTTTATCGAAATCTCCAACTTGGCTTGAGTCGGTTGGGCTCAATACAAACTAGGTACAACTTAGTGACATTTACCAATAATCTGATGTAGGTTCTACGTGAAATAAAAAATACATGATGAATATATTTCTCATACACTAGTGTTTCTGGTCCTTTGGACTTATTTTCGAAAGATACGCAACACGTTGGCTATATTTACAGATCTTATGAATATACTTGATGGTTTTATATATATATATATATATATATATATATATATATATATATATATATATATATATATATTAAATTAACTGGTAGGTCGAAAATCTTACCTTAGAAGTGATACGGAGGGACCTTCCAGAGTCTCAAGATCGACCCGAACTCGGTGAACAGAGACTAGGATTGATGAAGTCTAATGCAACTCGGTGAGTCAATCTTAGTGTCTTCTTGGAGCTCTCTCCCTGATCTCTCACTTTTTCTCTTCTCAATTTATTTTCTATTTTCTCCTGATCTCTTCTCTATGTGAAGATTTATAGGATCTCTTAGCTCCTCATGGTTCCAGAGTTCGTGTGGGAGAGCAAGTTTTACATAGATTCGATGATTGTTTCAACTTGGATTCCTACTCTATCCGACCATAGACTTTTGATTGGGATATGAGTAATCGTATGAGCATTATATGGTCCACTTAGGGGTTGGTTTGAATTTAGATTGAATTCATAAGGGTTTAATGGTTGGCGTTGTTAGTTGGAGGAGGAGGTCGAGTGTTAATTGCAGATTGGAATCGGGGAGGTTTTTTCTTCATTCTACTTTTAATGGAGGGTTTGAATTAGTTGTAGGGAGTTTATGGGTACACATTTTTGAAGGTTCAGATCTATTTGATGGATGGGTTTAAGACTCGAAGGGTGCAGTTTTCACATGCACAAGCTTCTAGAATTGGAGAGGCATGATGGAGAAGGGTAGCTATTTTTTTGGCTATGAAGTAGTGGAAGTTGTTGGAGAGACTAGAGCTATTAGTTTTGGAGGTTTTTTGGAGGATTAGACGGTTGAAATCAATAGGAGGTGCTTCCCACGGATTGCCAAGTGCAGCTTTGCTGTTAGCGTAGAAACGAGGAAAGTTTCCGATTCAATTAGCTTCTAGCTTGCTGAAGATGATAGTTGGGGCCCACAGTGATGATTTAATGCAATCCAATTATTCTATCAAGCTTTTAAAATCAAATTACGATGAGAATTGAAGAATGAGGCTGATCAAAGCTCAAGTTGGGCCGCACCATGAGGTCTCCAGTATCGACGACTACTGTTGGAAATTCCTTTAAAATTCAGTTATGATGTATCACTCAGATCAAGTGGCGGGTCCCACTATGATGGAAAGTTCACGCGTCCAGATAGGTTCGTTGAGTTGCGCATGAGGGAGAAGTAAGCAGGAGACGAGTTGAGACTCCTTACAGTTGCGGTCTGCAACACTGACTACACTGATTTGGATTTATTTTTAATTCATTATATATATATATATATATATATATATATATATATATATATATATATATATATATATATAATGATGGGGTCTATGGACCCCACTTGTGATAGTTGGAAGGGGCATCCAAGACGTTCATATGGAACAATAGGCCAACCTAGCACATGGGCCCAAAAATGAAGTAGATCTGATGCTCGAGTGAAGGGTTTTGATTAGGTTTCTGTCTATTTACAAATATATAAGGGTTCAGGTGGAAATCAGATGGGTGGATAATCTAATATGTCTACGAGGAGTATATGAAATAGTTTGGATTAATGATAACATGTCCAACGATTCATGTAGAGACGCTTGTGTGGAGGTGTACTTGTGTACGTACTTGTGCGTGAAAGTTTCAGGCTATTACATTCTACATTCCTCAACAAAAATTTCATTCTCAAAACTTGGGTACCTTAGATGGAAATAGATACATATAATTTTTTCAAATTTCTTCTTCTCGCTCCCATGATGCCTTTTCCTTATTGTAATAACTCCCCTGCACCTTTACAAGCAGTATGTCTTTATCCAAAGCACTGGTCCTTAAAATCGAGTATGTGTACTAGTTGTTCCTCGTAGGTAATGTCTTCTTGGATCTTTAGCAACTCACACTCGATATGTGAGAAACGTCTGACTCATACTTATGAAACATGCAAACATAGAATACGTTGTGGATGTTAGACAATTGTGGTGGTGAGGCCAACCTGTAAGCTACAACACCTATGCTTTGTAGAATTTCAAAGGGTCCGATGTAGTGAAGCACGAGTTTGTCTTTATTCCTAAAATGTATTACTCCTTTCATCAGCGATACTTTCAAGAATATTTGGTCTCCAACATAAAACTCCTAATCCCTACGTCGTTTATCAATATAGCTTTTCTGCTGACTCTGAGCGGCACGTAATCATTCCTGGATGATAGTGATCTTCTCAGATGTTTCTTAAATGAGCTTTGGTCTTAGCAGTTTCCTTTCTCTTACCTTGGTCCAATAGTTTGGCATTTGCATGGTCTTCCATGTAAGGATTCAAATGGTGCCATACCGATGTTGTCTTGGTAGCTATTGTAGTAGGCAAACTCCACTAATAGCATATGATTGTCCTATTTGACCTTGAAATCTAGGATGCAACTATGTAGCATGTCTTTTAGGATTTGATCCATCCTCTCTGTTTGCCCATGCATTTGCGGGTGAAATGTTGTACTATAGTTGAGTGGTGTTCCCAAGGCTTCTTGTAAACTTGTTTAAAAACGCAACTTACACCTAGGATCTCGATCGAAGATGAGGAATACAGGGATGCCGTGAATTTTTCATATTTTAGATTGATCTTCAATCGATTGACACATTAAGTTCGATCGATCGAAAGTGCGCCAAAGTATCTAGAGAGTTTTCTGTCTTATAATCGAATTAAGTTCAATTGATCGAATGAGTCACTCAATTGATCGAAGCTAGCCATTATAGAACCGTTGGAGATTTTTCTCTATAAATTTAGCAACTGGATCTTTGTGAAATTAATGATTTTAAGTGATTTAGAAGCCCGAGTGTGTCCTAATACTTCTCAACATTCCTAAACTATCAACCAAAGAGATCCTTGCCTTCTTCATTGTGATTAATCACTCTAATGAGAATTTTAAGCTCCATTTGATAAAGAACAAGATATCTTGTATTATCTAGAGTTTAGATACCACACTCATATGTAAATCCTTGTCTAAACACCCTTTAGAATGCCCATCTAGGTGAATCTCCATTTGGAACCAACTATCCCATAGTTGTAGGAGATTCAAACTCTCTCCCATTAGCTTGGCAGCCTCATTGGAGCATCAACTGCAAGGTATCCGATTCAAGGAAGCAGAAGAAGACAGTCTTCAAAGATCGAATGAACACATGAGAAGCAGTTTCAAGAAGTGAAGAAGAATATCAAGAAAGATGCTACAACGAGAGGCTCAATCCAACAAGTTGATTGTTAATTTTAGAGTTAATTATATACTCTTTCCTTATGTTTGACCCAAACTCGATCAAATCCTTGTGTAGGCATCCAACTGGAGTGTATGTTTATTAAGTCCTTGTGTAGGCCTCCAATAGAAGTGTACGTTTGTCAATTCATTGTGAGTTGTATAAGTGTTTGTGGGAGCCTATAATAGGAGTGTACATTTATAAAGGTTAGGGGTGAACCTATTTAAAACTCTTAAGATAGTAAAATCCTGTACACTCGAGGAGAGTGCATCCGCCAGGAGTGGAGTAGGCAAGTAGCCTAACCACTATATATTCTTTTGTTTGCGATTGTGATTTGAGCATATTATTATATTTATATATGTGAGTTGAATAGTTTAATTCTTATGAATACATAATTAGCTTGTATGTTAGGCATTTGATTGACAGCATATGCACACACAAGATATTTATCTCACATAAACTAGTTTCTTAACTAGTTGATTTTTTTAGTATATGTACTTGCACCTACTTGGCATGGAAGCCTAAGTGTTAATTGATTTTATTTTGTGCATAATTTTTTAGTAGTCCTATTCAACCCCCTCTAGGACTTAACCGTAATTCTAAACTCTGCTAAGCTTCTGCGTGCCATGGTTGACAATCCACGCAATTTCAAGGGTTGTTGGAAAAAGTAATAGTGTTCCACTAGATAAAGTGATAGGGTTGTCGAACAAAGTAACAGGTTCTATTAGATAAGTTGACGGGGTTGCTGAACAAAGTGATGTAGTTATAATAGAAAAAGTGAGGAGATTCTACTAGACAAAGTAACGGAGTTATTGTACAAAGTGATGAGGTTCCACTAGACAAAGAGACTGGGTTGTAGGATAAAGTGACATACTTCTACTAGACAAAGTGATGGGCTTTTACTAGATAAAGTGATGGGGTTACTGGACAGTGATGGGGTTTCACTCGATAAAGTAACAGGGTTACTAGACAAAGTGATGGAGTTCCACTAGACAAAGTGATGGAGTTCCACTAGACAAAGAGATGGAATTGGTGGACAAAGTGACGGGGTTACACTAGACAAAGTGATGGGCTTGCTAGACAAATTAATGGGGTTCCACTTGAAAAAATTATGAGTTGCTAAATAAAGTGACCTAGTTCCAGTAGACAGTGATAGGTTACACTAGACAAAGTGACAGGGTTGCTAGACAAATTAATGGGGTTCCACTTGACAAAATTATGAGTTGCTGAATAAAGTGACCTAGTTCTAGTAGACAAGGACGAGGTTGCTGCACAAATTGACTGGATTTCACTACATAAAGTGATGACTTACCAGACAGTTACCAGTTCCAATGGACAAAGTGATGGGATTCATTAGATAAAGTGACGGAGTTATCTAACATGTGATGGGGTTTCACTAAACAAAGTGGCGGGGTTGTCAAACAAAATGAAGGAGTTTCACTAGACAAAATGATGGGGTCAAATGATACAAAGTAATGAGGTTTCAATAGACAAAGTGATGGGGTTTCCAAATAAAATGAAGGAGTTGTTAGATATTTTGAAGTGGATTTTATATTAGACGTAGATTGCCTGTGACACTGTATCACACGCAGTTCCTCCGCTTATAAGTTAATGGGGCTCATCGTGATATTTGTGAGAAATCCATCCCATCCATCCATGTTTGGAAAAGCAGATGGTAGGGTGATTTCTCATAAACATCATGGTAGGTTGAACCTAACCTCTAAGTGCAGAAACTTCTTGCAACACCACGCCGCTGGCAATTCATGTCCATTTTCTATCAATTTCATTGTGGATCTTATAAATTTCAAAGGTGGACGTCTCTCTCCCAAATATTTTCTTTGGTGTGGCCCTCATGAAGCATGTATTAGGCTGAATTTTTTTTTGGGCGTAAACATTTACACATCTAATGGTTAGAGTAGATTTTACATGCACATCTGGTTGGCCTCCGCCAAAAATCCAATCCCCCATCCTCCTCCAATTGTACAAAGTTTATTTAGAAAAAAAAATATATTGTATAGGATGTGACTCTTGATTTTAACAGGGCCCACCGTGATGTTTATGTAAGATCCACTATGAACGTTGGCTATTAATCCCATATTAGGCCTAGAGATAAAAGGTCATGTCCATTGTGATTCTAGTCGGTCACACCAAAGGAAATAGTTAAGAGAGAGACTTCCACCCTTGATTTTAAATGATACTTACATGAAATCTACTCTAACCACTAGATTACACAAGAAAAAATAAGCACGTGGCAAAAAAAAATCATACCTATACATGAATCACTTGGGCCACACTAACTAATGGAAACAATTTGGAAGTCGAGCATTGCCCTATACACTTTTCCAATCATGTGGTTAACTTGAATCATAGATGGAACTGATTTTTGGGCCCATGGCATAACATGGGGTGATGCACCTAGTGATCTGGGTTGATTTTACACAAAATATCACACTGGGGCCCACCTGAGCCACCAACCATTTGCTCATACAAGCATCTTTGACCAAAGTGACTCAGATTGCATAGGGTAGCACACACCACCAATTGCAGTACTATGTGCTATTAGAAATACTCAATTGGGTCCACCACGATGTATGTGTTTTATCCATACCATTCACCCATTTTTACAAATCATTTTAGTGCATGAGCAGAAAATTGAGGTAGATCCAAATCTTAAGTAGACCACAATATAGGAAATAGTAATGAATGGACACCCACCATTAAAAACATCTTGGGGATTGCAAATATCATGCCCTGAATTTCAAAGGTTGAATACGTACTTGATCCCTGATATCCTGGGTGTGAACTTAAAAGGCACAAGAGAGATTCCTCGTATGTCCACGTAGATAGGTTAATATTCAACCATGATCAATAATCAGAGTAGCTTTTAATAAGCAGTATCAAAAGTTAAGCAAAAATAACTAAATCCAGAAATGTAGGGCTAATATCCAAAAGGTATAAATCTAAAAGTAGTGTTTGCTCAGAAGTGGATTATACAAATCACAATATATTCAACATGAATAGGATACACAATCACCTAAAAGGGATAAAGCAAAAGTCTATTAGGGCGCCCCAAAAGCACCACCATCTGGTCCTAGTCCTGAGTCATCTGCAAATGTCAAATGAAAAGGTATGAGGAGCTAACATAGTGATAAAATATCTCCAAGATTTTATTCAAGACATTTTAGTTATAAACAGGTTCACTATAAATATATATTCATAATTGTACTATTCTTAAGCATGTTATCTTTCATGCACATATACTAAGTATGTTGCATCTAGCATACAAATACTAAGTATTTTACATTTAAACATGTTAATGAAAGGACAATATAAAAAATATTTTCCTAAATTTAATTGATTAAATGCATGTATGTTATGATACGAAAAATGTCATTGTCACCGTTAAAAGTTAACACTGATAGGCTTGTCACCAACATTTCTCGTGAAAATAATAAGAAAATGTAACAGTAATATGGGTTGTCACCAACATTACATACAAAAATATGCATGTCATGATATACATGCTTGCTTTAATCAAGCCTTTATGAATCTGTTTACATATAACCATACTGGAGAAGCTAGAATACCGTAATTATATTACGAGTCAATTAAATCGGTTCAGTGGCTCATCGCTAATGTTCCTTAATCCAATTTAGGATTCGTCTCCCAATATCAATTTTAAATAATAAACTCCAAATGTATAGACACAATGCCCAAGATATCAAATCAACATGGTAAGGGTTGTCACTCAAATTTAATAAGAGAGTGGATGTGCGATGGCTTTATGTGAAGACCTCAAGGCGACATAACACATGAATTAAAAGAATTACGTACACGAAAAATGGTGTGCCATGTTTAGGGAATCATGTACATCGATAATGTGCATCACTAACCAAATCTAAGGATTTACACATCAACCAAGAGGGACACTACTATGAGCACCTAATGTACAAGGCTCATCACATTGATTAATACTCACGGGTTACTATGGAGGGCTCGTCACCCAACATAGGCCAACATCTTGGACACGGTGTCCCATACCACCATCACCGGCCCATGAGACATGTAAGATTGAATTACACTAATGGTTATAATTGAAGCTTCAATTTAATGAAAATTATGATATCCTAGATTCAATAAGGTGTTATACAATAATCAAATATATAAATGAATAACTCTGCATTAGATTGATTTGATCAATCATAGGAAACTCCAACGAAACCGATATTGGGTGTAAAATAACCCATGTAGTTCCAACTATTGTCGGTTATCCGTGTTCCACCTCGGTCGACCTAACCAGCCTGTAATGGCCAATCAAAGGTAGGTAGTCTACTTATTCAATAGTTTTCAGAGTTTAATCCATAGTAATACATACATACATACATACATACATACATATATATATAACATACATACATACATACATACATACATATATATATATATATATATATATATATATATAGTAATACATACATACATACATACATACATACATATATATATAACATTATTAAGATGGTTATAAGCACAAAACAATCTAATACAATACCATGATTGGTTAATTAGACATATGGACAAACACTTAATCAACAACTCAATATAATTCATATAATTTCAACATAACAGTAGCACAGAGAGGTTCTAATACCAAGATTCCATGATATTCAAACATTTCATTAAGTATGTTATCTACTCAATAGAAATTAACATTTGAATTATGATAATGGAGTAATTTTAGCATTACACATACAACAACATTCAATCACCTAAAATACTGTGAAGAAGCTTGAGGGTAAATTTTCACGTTAAAGTCAAAAACCCTCAACTCGGATGTAGCCCTACTGTCAAAATTTTGAAAAAAACACTTCAAACCTAAATTAAAGTACAAACTTATAGTTAATGACTTGGATTTAATCCTAATTAAACATTAGACAACATATTTGGGCTTACCTAGCTCGATTAGAACGATGTCTCAACCCAATTCAATGAATCAGGGCCCGGAATTGGCATATAATTAAAACCCAAATCGAGCTATGGTCAAACACAACTCCCGTGAGATAGGGGACCGCCCCAATCGACAATTAAGACCCACAAAACCTAAAGTTATGGTTCCGAAAAATGAAAGATTTTGAAAGTTTTATAGCGCTAACGACTTAAACAATCTAAGAAATCGGGAAAAATCTCTCAAAGCATGGTCAGGGACCTCTTACTTAGAGAAAGAAAGATGGATCCGGATGAAAATCGACGTGCTTTGAGACGCATGACCCCCAAATGTGAGAAGAGCCACCCAATATGTAGGGATTTCCTTTCCTGTCCAATAACAATCTCTCTTGATCTGTCCTCCTCTCTCTCCCTCTCTCTTTCTCTTTCTCTCTTTCTCTTCTTCTAGGGAAAATTCGTATGAGAGGAGAGGTTGCCCTAGAAGGGGGTATTTATAGTCTCAAATGGATGTTTATTGCTCTTGGGAGTCAATCTAAGGGTAGTTAACCCTATGATAAGTTGATTTTAGCTTTTGGGACCTACTATGGAGTGCACAGGCCAATCTATGCCATGAAATGATTGCCCCAAGTGGTAATTTATGCAAGGCTATGATCGCCCTGTAATTTGGACACGCCGATCAATGGATATGATTAAGAGATCTGTTCGACGGTTGCTGATCGTCTATCGAGGTCGCGACTATAGGGATGTTCGTAGAATGGTAATTAAGGTTAATGTCCTTAGTTTAATCATGAACTAATAGTTTGAAAGCCTCAATATCAGATAAGTTCGGATGTGTACACTTAGCTTATCTTTCGGTAACTTTTAGAAAATTTCATACATCTCATGTACTCGCTTGCGGCTCCAAGTTAAATGATTTAGTGTGCAGTCTTTGCTATCCGTTCCATGAGTGACGTCAAGCACGCTAAGATAGGCGTCTTTCTATAGCTTCGAGTTCAGTGGCCCATTAACGAGTGATCTAGAGCTTGTTTGGTTAATCTGATCATTTCTAGAATGATTTGAATAACAAGATTTTTTTTTTTTTTTTTTTATGCATAATAGGTAGGGCCTGGATTATTTAGGTACATTTTTTGGCCTTCACGAGATTAGTAGAAATAGTGATTTCGCCCTATTTATCCTAAATCATCGATTCTAAGGTTGTGATGCAAGTTTATCCAATTCGAAAGATGCACATAGAATAACCATGATCGATCTAACCCGTTAGTTATGTAAATTTTAGGTAGGTCTTCATTCTACTTTAGTTATTTTGATTTAATCGACGGTTGATTCAATAGATCTTGGTCCTTGATTTATGGATCACATGTTTAGGCCCAAGATTTAGGTGATCAGGTGTATTCATTAGCTTCCTACATGTATCTAATCATATTTTTACGGTTCATTGAATAATAAAACCTATGTAGTTGTTAGGATCAAGTATTAAATATCACCAAACGATGAAATAAAATAATCCCAATGAAAAAAATTCAAAGATTTTTGAAATCGAAGTTGACGAAAATCCAAAGCATTAAAAGTTTTAGATCAAGCTAATATTCGTAATTTCTCTTCATCCATGTATCTGTGATATTATCAACAAATTGGATGACATTATTAACAGGTTGGATGGCAAATAAACATTATAGCAGGCTTGGGAAGTTTTTAATAGTGGTTGTTCCATAGAGTGGGCACATGTGATATATAAATGATTTTAAATTAAACCAATTAAAATTCGAAACTTACTGCTGTTAAGTTACAGTCCAGAAATTGCATTGGTCCAACAACCTCAACCTTTGATTCATGGACACTGGTTTTTTCAATTAGGACCATTGCATATTGTTCATTTTTAACCATCCAATAAATATCCGGCAATCTACTAAGATAACCATGTAAGAGTAATAATTTTTACAATATATATACATCTATACTATTACCTATAATTAGCTAGTTTACTTTTAGAAAGATTCTGCATATGCAATTTCTAAATAATTCCTAACTGCCTGCATATCACCCATCACAGTTTGCTCGAGTATTAAAATATTTCTCCTCTATTAATTACTATACATTTTGACAATATTACCCTCACTTTCTAACTTTCTAAATTATTAAATTACTCCACCTGTAGTTAATTTCCATCCTCTACTCACAATGGACTCGTGATAAAGATGTTGTAGTCAGCTATTGACAGTTACAGTGATATTTTTAAGGTCGTGCTCCTGAAAAAGAGAAGACGACGTTTTAACTCTTGCAAACTATAGAATGTTGGGCGACTCATCTCCAATCGTTGTCTGACAAATAACAACTTGCTACATTTCAGGGCCTGCTGCGCATTGAGAAAGTATCTTACATTGTTATCAGATGATCTAGATTGCAAGAAATTCGAATTGCTCATAACATGGGCCCCACAAATGCGAGATGACGTGGATGGTCAGATGATTGGAGTGCCATTAATTTCCACCACTCATAAAGTACGTCCCACCACGATTAGATAATCTGGACTATCAGATTGTTTACTGAGCACAACAATTCAGCACGTGCATCTCAGATCTAAACTGCTCATAATGTAGGTCCCACCAATATCAGATGATCTGGTTTGTTAGATGGTTGGGGTGATATCAGAACCGTTCATAACATGGGTTCCAGCACCATCAATTCCATTCAATATGTTCGAAAGCTCATCAGATGGACAAAACCGATCCATCATCTCCCTTGCCACACGCACGGTGGAGGAGCCTCTTTCCTACTCTCTCCTCTCCTTTTCCAGCAATACACGGATCCACTCCAAAACCATGCTTTACATCAGAACCAAGGGTCCAGCTTCCCTGTTGGGCTTTCTTTAATGCTATAGCCCATTTAGTAACTACGCTCTACAAATCTCTACACATGCCAATACATGCAAGGTTGTTCATCAGATGGACCCACCTTACATGTTCTGTGACCCAAGACGTAAAGCTCTGCTTGGGCATTTTCTCAAACAGATGGTAAGCATTGTCCACTTAACCTGGAGTACATATTTAAGATATTGTTATAAACCCGGACCATTCCATGAATGTAAGTGGGCCAAGCACGAGCTTGATTAAATTTTGTGTAGTGCTTGTCATTTGTTTCGCATGCGGTAAACTAAGAGTCAGATCCAATGGCTATTTCGCTATTTAAACTGCAAGAATATAATCTCATATCTAAAGACCAGTACACTTTTTTTTCTTTTTTTTTTCATGGCTACCTCATATTTTCTGCCCAAGAATCAAATCACTTTAAGCTAAATTATCTTGAAAACCGCAATTTTGAAAGGGGATGAAGATGAGTATGTTGAATCTTTGAATTTCTTTGTAAACCAACAAATAAAAAATATCACATCAATAGAATATCTAATTTTCTTTGTAAATTAAACAACAGAAAATATCATATGAATGGTGCTAGTTAGGAAAAAAAAATAAAGAAAATACCAAAAAACAAAGGCCTTACCAGTAACACTCAATCTAAGGCTACACAGCGTGGTGGTAGGGAATGAGGGAGAGAGAGGTAGAGGCGGTCGTGGCTAGTGGTACGGATTGAGGGAGAGAGGGAGAGAGAGAGAGAGCGGTGGAGGCGAACGTGGCTAGTGGTAGGGATTGAGGGAGAGAGAGGGCTGCACACGGACGTGGCTGGTGGTAGGGATTAAGGGAGAGAGAGGGCTGCATGAGGTGTGCCTGCTAGTAGGGATTGAGGTGGAGAGAGAGAGGGGGTTGCACGGCTAGGTCTAAAAAAAAGGATAAATTCCTATTTGAAGGGCTGTGTATATGCTCGACCTCAACATAACCGGAACAACCGGTTTCATTCCTTCAACGCTCGATTGGTACATCTCCGTTAATTTTAAAATTGATCCATCCGACGGCCAGCAATATGACAGCGCTTGACCTTACGGAATGCTACAATAAGGTCGAGCATATAGTACCTTTTTCCATATATATATATAGGAAATGGCACTATGAGGTCAACCTCACGGGAACTTCCCCTAAGGTCGAGCTTTGTGGGCCCCACTGTGATGTGTGTCGAACATCAACACCATGCATTTGATGGGTCCCCTTTAGGTTATAGGATATCCCAAGAATCAAATGTATAATGATCTTTGGTGAGCCATACCATCCAAAACCATGTGAAGACATGCCTAAAACATATAAAAGTATTTGGTGGGGCCCACTTGAGTTTTGGATGCAGTTGAAACTTGGTCTGACCCCTCATCCAAGTGGGACACACACAATGATCATCTGAATTTGTGAACCATATCTCAGTGAGCCCAGTAAATGATTATGAATGTTTTAATGGGAGGGTAACCTCTCTCAACTGGTGTATGTGGTGTGGCCCAACCAAGTCATGAGTTGACTTGATATATATATATATATATATATATATATATATATATATATATATATATATATATATATTCCGTTGCTTATGTTTTTCTAGCCGAATTATGATGGATAGACCATGCTAAAAAAGATGTCCTTACCAGGTAGATGCATGCCTTTTATTTTTGACCCTTTTCAGAGAGATGGTTATGAAAAACATGAAGTGCCCACCTTCAATTGAAAATGTCTCCAGATGAGTGGCTGTAATCTTTCAATCTGAGGACACGTTGGGAAATAGATTGCTAGTGTGGAGCACTAAACCATGGGCTGCATGCATGGTGTACTTGTACGTGCGAGTAAACGTTTTTAAAATCAATGGCCAGATGTCCACGCAGAGAAAGCTGACTCATTATCTTAGCAGGCATGGCAGTAATTATGCATCCATGTCGTTTGACATGCACATGGCATGCACGCGGATTTCCTGCGAAAGCCTTTCGCAGGAAGTTCCTGCGCAAGAATGCTGTGTGGGGCCCACCATCATGTTTTTGGGAAATGTACTCCGTTCATCCGTTTGGTGAGCTCATTTTAGGAAAATTGACCAAAAACGAAGTGGATCCAAGACTTAAGTGGGCCACATGAGAGGAAACAGTAAGGATTCAGTTAGAACCGTTGAAACATTCTTATGACCATAAAAGCTTTGTTTCAGGCTAATTTTTTTGTATTTTCACTTCATCCTTGTGTTAATAACCTTATAAACGGTTTGGATGGCATATAAACATCAAGGTGGAGCCCAGGAAGCTTTCAACGGTAGGTATTTCTTTCAAAATCGTGTGGCCCCCTTTAGTTTTGGATCCACTTCGTTTTTGGTCAATTTTCCTAAAATGAGCTCACCAAACGGATGAACGGAGTACATTTCCCAAAAACATGATGGTGGGCCCCACACAGCATTCTTGTGCAGGAACTTCCTGCGAAAGGCTTTCGCAGGAAATCCGCGTCCCATGGCATGCATCATTGAGTTCTAGATCACTCATTCCTTTCTTTGACCTCAACCATTGATTTGCCACTAACAAAAAATATCTATGACAGCTTTTTCATGAATGCCAGCCATTTATTGTAGTGTCCATCTGCACACATCAATTAATTGCTCGGGAATAATCTAAATCAGGGTGGCTGTTTTTATTTTTATTTTTATTTTTATTTTTTTTGCCCCTTCTTATCCATTCACTATCCATCAGTTTATGTAGGCTACGTGTCTACCTTAAACGGTGCATGTTTCATCCAGTGCATTGACAGAAATATACCCCGAAAGAAAGTTACAAGTCCTTCGAAGACATCGTTGCTGCACACTACAAGGGAGAGAGACACCATATGTTACGGGTAAAAGTGTTCTGGTCAGAAATATGAGGCATTGGTAAAAGTGATCTGGTTAGAAGTGTGAGGTTGGCTCGTGCACATCGTGTGGTTGAATCGTATCAATCATAATCAAGGTGCTCCTCAATGGTCAAGAAAACAGTAATCTACTGTATGAGAGATGTTCACCCGACGGCCTTGTTTGCTGGGAAATGAAGTGCCTCCGCATTCTTTAGAAGAGCACGAACACCGAGCTCTCCCACGGATGTTTCTAATGTCCTACCCAATATGATAAGATGAAGAGGATGGTCATCCGAGATGTCGCTTGTTTCACCAAGGAAGGGAGCTCGGTCACGATGCTCAAATGTGGGCAGGTCGGTAACCCGATGAAGATTATCAACCATAGTCGACCAAAGGGCCCAGCTCAAGGAGCTCTTCCTCAGGACAGCCGTGAAGATCAGTTTAGCTAGTCAGCCTCGATCTCCTGCCATATGTTTTCAGAGCTCAACCACAGCGCACCAGAAGGTTCAGGTCGAAAACTCCTCAAGACGACTGCATAGGTTAGCTTGGATGCTCGGACTCGGTCTCGGTCTTCCATTGCGTGATTTCAGATCTCGACTACTTGATTTTATCTACACCAGAGATCTCGTGAAACGGTTGAGAAAAATACGTTGAATGTACACTCAAGATTAAGGGGCGTTTCTATCCACGTAATTGACTTCATGAAGCTATAAATATGAACCCATCCAATGGTGAAAGGTATGCACACATACACTAATTTATGCACAAGTGAGCCCTTATCTCCACTAGACATAGCTTTTCTTGATTTTAACTTAGGCATCGGAGGGTCCCCCTACTATAGCCAGTGTCCCTTTGTCTTCTTCGTGTGCAGTTGTTCAGAGGTCTAGCAAAGGATTAACCGAATTTCTGCATCAACAATGTATATATTATATCCAAGCAGTCCATTCATTTTTTCAGATAAATTTATTGAATGTACACTAAGATGAAGTAAATCCAAAGTTCTAGTGGACCACACTATAGAAAAAAGTGATGATTAAATGTCCATCATTAAAAACTTCTTCGGAGCTACAAAATTTTTGGATCTACTTATATTTTGGCTCATGCCCTGAAATCATATGAAAAAAAAATAAAAATGAATGTATGGCGTAGACGAAACACATACATCATAATGGGTCCTCCATAATTTACATGAGCTACCCCGGCTTGCATCCATCCATCGACAGCTAACCAACCAGGGCCTAAGCAAGGAGAAAGGCAAATTTCATTTAGAGAAATTGACCACTGTAAACGCCACCTTTTACACAGTGTCTTTTCTGAACCCTCCCAAACTTACTTTCCCAAATTAAACTATCAACTCTTTCCTCAAACCGATTTTCTGTAACTAGTTTGCATCGCTCCACTTCTGCAAAACCTCTTTCTGTGGACAAAATTACCCTTGCTATGGATCGCACCGTCCTCTCCACTTCTGCAAAACCACATTCTCTCCTCTTCATGCAACAACATTTTCTGGATTTTTTGAAAATGGCACCTCCATCGAAGAAAGCACACACCATAGGTATATTTTAATAAATTGCCATAAACCGAGTAAATTTTTTGTGGGCCATTGAAATGTTGGATCAAGCTTGTATCTGGGTTTTCGGTTCATCCATGTCTACATCATCCTATGAACATGATGGATGACAAATAAAACATCACTGTGGGGTCTAGCAAGGTTTCAACGGTGGAATCACTGTTTCCTGTGGTATGATCCACTTGATATTTGGATATGCTACCATTTTAGGCTCAAACCCCTGAATTAGATGGAAAAACGGATGTACGTCGTGGATAGTCCACATACATTCAAGGCAGGCCCAACTCAGTTAACTCAATACAATAAGAGCGTACTCAGCAATATGATTTTCAATTTGTGAAAATTCTCAGTCCATTTAACCTACTTCTCAGCAATATGCTCGAGTCGTCAGTGAAATTGGCGGTGCATGATTGGTGAAATTGCTCGAGCAATTCATGAATTTGATAGAGAAATCATAAAAATATGATCGGGAACTTCCACAAATTGATGTAATGTAATGCTCAATAAATTTTATGAACTGCTCGGTCAAATGAATGAACTGCTCGGTCAACTTCACCGAAGTACTAGCTGAATTTCATGTGAAGCTCGCTCAATTACATGTTAAGCTCATTCAATTTCATATGAAGTTCATTCAATTTCATGTTAGCCTCGCTGAATTTCAAGTTAGCCTCGCTCAATTTCATTCTGGACTCGTTCAATTTCACGTTAGGCTGGTTCAATTGAATTTGAATGGAGTGAATTGTTGTTAGCCTCGCTCAATTTGATGTTAGCCTCTCTCAATATGATGTTAGCCATGCTCAATTTCATCTTAGCCTTGCTCAATTTCAAGTTAAGGTCATTCAATTTCATGTTAGGCTCGTTCTATTTCCTTTGAAGCTCGCTCAATTTCATGTTTGCCTTACTCAATTTCAAGTTAGGCTCGTTCAATTTCATTTAAGCCTCATTGAATTTTATATTTGCCTTGTTCAATTTCATGTTTGCCTCTCTGAATTTCCTGTTTGCCTCGCTGAAGTTCCTTTAATGCTCATTGAATTGCATCTTAGCCTCGCTGAATTGCACGTTTGCCTCTCTGAATTTCATTTTTGCCTCGCTGAATTTCATGTCTGCCTCACTGAATTTCATGTTTGCCTTGCTCAATTTCCTTTGATGCTCGTTGAATTGTCAGTTTGTCTCGCTCAATTTCATGTTTGCCTTGCTCAATTTCCAATTTGCCCCACTAAATTTCATATCTGCATCGCTGAATTTCCAGTTTGCCTCGCCAAATTTCATGTTCACATCACTGATTTTCTAGTTTCCCTCGCTGAATTTCCAGTTTGTCTCGCTCAATTTCGTTTAATGTTCGTTCAATTTCCTGTTTGCCTCGCTCAATTTCATGTTTGTCTCGCTGAATTTCCAATTTGCCTTGTTGAATTTCATGTTTGCCTCACTAAATTTCTAGTTTACATCACTTAATTTTCATTTTGCCTTGCTCAATTTCCTTTGATCCTCACTGAATTTCATGTTTACCTCACTAAATTTCATGTTTGCCTCGCTCAATTTAATGTTTGCCTCTCTGAATTTCCAGTTTGCCTCACTAAATTTTCAGTTTGCCTCACTCAATTTCCTAATTGCCTTGTTGAATTTCCAGTTTGCCTCGCTAAATTTCCATATTGCCTTGCTCAATTTCCATTTTTCTTGGCTCAATTTTTAGTTTGCCTCGCTCAATTTCAATGATTCAAACTATTGATAATATAGGCCAAATGTAACTGGTTTATCGACCAATAGAAGTCGATAGTATATGCTCACCACTGATATGTCGTGTATTTGTAACCCAGGACATTCAAACACTTCATCTGGCCTGGATGAATATTCAGGACGATTATTAAGCTATTTTACTACTCATGGAAGCCTGGGTGCAAATCAAGGGTGAATGTTCCTTCATAACTGGTGCCTTTGTTGTGACCCTCCTAAGTTTTGGACTGATTTTATAGAACTAGTGTCACCATAAGGTCATACATCTAATGAGAGGGTTGGATGTGTTGCACACATCAAATGATCCCCACATCATCCCGGTAATTTTGTTAGCTTATGGTAGTGCCAATAGGTCAATGCCCCTAGAACATGCCCCTACATATTCTACTTTAAAATAGGGGTCGCAACAGGCCCATTTCGTTTGTTGATCAAGTGGACCACACATATGGAAAAAATGCATCTCAGATGAATAAAACCAAACAATCTAATATATGTGATTGAAATGGCATATTTGTATTTGTTGGATATAACGAATGCATATAAAGTAGGATCTAGGCTAAAGTGAGTTGACCCCAAGCTGGCCACTGAAAATTCATTAGCCCATGCATGCAAGCCCCAAGCCCAGTTGGGGCTTGGGCTTGTAGGGAGCTCTATGCAAATGGACAGACATGAGCATCTTGTAGATGTGATGGTTTTCTTATGCGAAGTTATTTATGAGGACAGACACCATATGTTTCTTTTTTTAGCGAAGAGGATAAAGTGGTGGCTGTGATGATGCTTGTCGGCCACCTCTGTCAAAATCTGATAACCTTGGCTATCCAATATTGTTGATTTAGATTTGGGTTCTTGGATTGAAGCATGGGTGGGGGAGGGGAGATTGGACAGTTGGAGGGCTATTTCATCTCTCTATTTCAATCGAAGAACCTAGATGTATGGTGCGTAGAAATTTCATCTCTTTCCATTAAACCTGTCTTTCTTTTTAAATGTTTTTTTAGGGGAGAGAGAGAAGAGTAAATTAGAAACCAGTGAATAAAAAGAGAAGGGCTTATATTTTAAAATTTTAGAAAATAGTAAAAGAAAAGTTTATTATTTTAGAATGAGAGAGAAAATGGGGTTTACATTTTGAATTTTTGAAAAAGCTAATTAGCTAGGCTGGGGAAATGGGTGTTTAGACAACTATATCCAGGTTCGGCTTGCTTGAGAAATGAGCTCAGATTTAAGCTTGAATCTGGTCCCTGAGCTCAATACTTCTGCCCAAGTCTAGTCTAAAGTGAATCAGGCTTGAAAGCCCACTGGGCAAGCCTAGCCCATCGACAATCCTTTCCCACTTTTTTGTTGAAAAATAAACAGTTTTGTTTTCCCACCTCGATTGAAAGTCATTTTTTCACTATGAAAAGGAAAATAAATTTCTCAAAGTTTAAGCCTAAATGTGCTACTATCTATCTTCAATTGCCTCACATGTGTTGTAAATGCCAATTAAAATAAGCAATTGGCAACCCCCATTTGAGTGTATGGGAGTGCATTCAGAATCCAAAAGAAGTTTGGTAGCATGGATTCCAGAGTAAATGGAACGCACGATTTTAATATTTTTGAAATCTCAGCCTTTTCAAAAGCTTTGTTTTTTTTCCTTCTCTTTTTTAAAGGTAGAAGAGTCACAAATATAATAAAAGTGTTGTTAGGCTATTAAACCATTATACATGTGGCATACTGACGATACTCCAAAACAATTTAGTCATCAGCCACATCACTCAAAATTTCCAAACATTGGCCCTGTAAATTGATGGTTAAAAACACTGGGGGGCACTCATTTGTGATCTTACGCTCTTGGAATCTTGACATTTTTTGTCAAATTATATATTTCAATGGGCTTATTTCAGTCATTTTATCAAATGTCACATATATACACTAATTTAAGGTATTAAAGCTATAGGCATCCCACTTCAGGAAATCATACACTTATCTCGAACCTGAACATATGACTTGAGTGAAGCCTAGCCAATGAATCCAATACTCAAGCACACAGTAAGGTCATTAGGGTCTTATAGAACCATTTAACTTCATAGAGAAATTTGGAGTACAAACTCCACATGGGTGGCAATAATATCGGCGCCCACCCAAGTATATTTTGAATTTTCAGTTTGCCTCGCTCAATTTCCAGCATGCCTCACTGATTTTGCAGTTTGCCTTGCTGAATTTTTAGTTTGCCTTGCTCAATTTCATGTTTGCCTCACTGAATTTTATGTTTGCCTCGTTGAATTTCATGTTTGCCTCGCTCAATTTCTAGTTTACCTCGCTGAATTTCCAATTTGCCTCACTCAATTTCTTGTTTACCTCGCTGAATTTCCAGCTTGCCTCGCTAAATTTTCAATTTGCCTCACTGAATTTCTAGCTTGCCTTGCTCAATTTCTAGCTTACCTCGCTCAATTTCTAGTTTGCCTCATTTAATTTCTTATTTGCCTCGCTCAACTTCCAGTTTACCTCGCTCAACTTCCAGTTTGCCTTGCTCAATTTCCAGTTTGCCTCGCTCAACTTCCAGTTTTCCTCACTTAATTTCCAGTTTACCTCACTCAATTTCTTATTTGCCTCCCTAAATTTTCAGTTTTCATCGCTCAATTTACAGTTTGCCTCGTTGAATTTCTAGTTTCCCTCGCTGGATTTCTTGTTTGCCTCGCTGAATTTCCAGTTTGCCTCACTGAATTTCTAACTTGCCTCGCTGAATTTCTAGTTTTCCTACATCAATTTCTTGTTTGCCTCGCTCAATTTCTAGGTTGCCTCACTCAATTTCTAGTTTGCCTCGCACTTTAGTTTCCAATTTGCCTTGCTCGATATCTAGTTTCCCTCGCTCTATTTCCTTTGATGGTCATTGAATTGCATGTTTCACTCATTGATTTGCATGTTTACCTTGTTGAATTGCATGCTTGCCTCGTTGAATTTCACGTTTGCCTCGTTGAACTTCATGTTAACTCCATTGAATTACATGTTTGCCTCGCTGAATTGCATGTTTGCCTCGCTCTATTTAATGTTTGCCTCGATCAATTTCATGTTTGCCTTTCTTAATTTCACTTGAGGATTATTCGATTTCTCAAATTCAAGTACTTAATTGTTTTCAATTATGTTTGATTTTTTACACTATGATTCACTAAATATCTAGTGAACTTTATTTTTGATATATTTTGCAATTTCATGTTTGTAGGTGATGATTCTTCTACTGGATTCCCAAACCTGTCCTCTAAGTGTTCACTGAAATGGTGGCTTGACATGATCAAGTGTGGGTTGGAGAAGCATGATAGTCGGCTAAATCTGTCTAGGCAATCCCCATTTTCTTTTTTCGTCACACCTTTCATCCTTTAGATTTGTAGGAGGTTTATTTCATATTCTTTTTGTAAGATATAAAGATGATCTTGTGTTTGAGATACGAGGGTCACAGTTGCAATTCACGGAGATTGACTTTGCCCTTATAACGAGGCTTAAGACTAGAGAGATTACTGTACCGAAAAATCATCCCATTTAGGAGTACATTAAGAGACATGTATTACAAAGAATATCCAATTTTAAAGAAGTACTTAGTAGATGTGTTTAGGAAATTATTTGACACCAATAAGCACGAGGATGTCGTAAAGGTTGCCCTACTTATGTGTGTAGAGTGGTTTCTTAGGGGAACCAAATCCAAAACCATGTGTAACATAGATTATATTGACCTGGTCGACTCTATAGAAGACTTCTATAGCTATCGTTGGGGTAGTTTGGCCTACTACACAATGTTGCGAGGGGTTGAAGTTGCTATAATGGCATCAAGTGTGGTTCATTACAATGTGTATGGCTGCATCTTTCCTCTACATGTAAGAACTCTTTCTTTATTCTACATGATTATAGTCTATAGTTAATTGTGAATTTTTAACCTCGTACATTTTCATTATAACAGATATGAGCCGTAAAGAGAGTACCGGCCCTTCAAGAGTGTGTTATTTCCTATGTTTCCTCTCAAATTTCACGCTTCATTCAATATTGAGGTTGAAAGGGTTGGAAGTACAACAAAATACATGAAATTGTCGAGAGTAAAGCTGTAAGTACATATATTTCTCCGCCATTCATTTTATTTAATTTGACATTTACGATCTGTATATTAACATTAGTCTTGGTTCTTTTGCAGACTTTAATAATAATGACCTTGGAACCCACCTACAAGAATCGGAAACAGACGCCGTTCACTTGGTCCATGATAGGTTCCAGGTGAGATGGAATGAACGTTTTTTGTTTTACACGTTTAATTCGGCTGGTTCGTAAATCCAATGTCATGATAAAAGTATCCCGACTCTTATATCTCTATTGATACATTTTGTACGTCATTGAAACCCGGGAAAAGGAGGACGACGACAATGATGATGATGAGGAAGAGGATGGAGCAGAGGAAAGTGAAGAAAAAGACGTAGAGGGAGAGAGACCAGGGGGATATTATGAAGTCAGTCCTTTTGATGTATGAATTTAGGGTTGAGAGGGAAGAGTTGAAGAAGGAGAGGGAGGAGTTAAGAAGGAAAGAACAGAGGATCAATGAGAGGGAGGCGGTGCTGAAAAAGAAGGAAGTGTTGAAGATGGAGAGAGAAGATCTAAATGAGAGAGCATAGTTGAAGAGAGGAGGAATTGTTTTTTAAGGAGAAAGATGAGTTGAATAGGTAGATGTGTTAGTTATTGAGAGAAAAGAAAATTTTAGTAGAGGGAGGAGTTGAATAAGGAGAAGGAAGATTTTTGCATATAGAGAGGGAAGTTTTTAAGAGAGAAGGAGGATGAGGAGTTGAAGAAGAAAGGGGAAGTAGAGGATATGGTTGATGTAACATAATGCTTAGTAAATTTCATGAACTGCTCGGTCAATTTCATGAACTGCTCGGTCAACTGCATCGAAGTACTCGTTGAATCTCATGTAAAGCTCGCTCAATTACATGTTAGGCTCGTTCTATTTATTTTGAAGTTGATTCAATTTCATGTTAGCCTCACTCAATTTCAAGTTTGCCTTGCTCAATATCAAGTTTGCCTCGCTCAAGTTCATTTTAAGCTCGTTTCAATTTCATGTTAGGCCGGTTCAATTCCATTTGAAGCTCACTCAATTTGATGTTAGCCTCACTCAACTTCCAATTTGCCTCGCTTAATTTCCTTTAAGGCTCGTTGAGTTTCAACCCTAATCGAACACAATGACTACACAACTCCACCCAGACTGATGTTGGATCAGTAGGGTTCGGGTCAAACTAAACCCAAGTTGCAGCCCTATTTCCTTGAAATTCAATGAATCCGCTAGAGTATCATGGCTAGTGTCAAGACATTCAAAGTGAATCCACTGCTCACATCGTATTGTGCCCTTCAGTTAAGAAGCCATGTTCGAAAAATAACAAGTACGTAATGGATCGACAAACAACCTATATCAAGGCAACACCAGACTAAGAACGAATGTGAGTCCAATGAAGTTCCACATCAAACTAAGTCTGCTAGGTTACCAGGACGAACTGACCATTGACAGTACCATTGACCATTCACAGAACTCGACCCAGACTAATGTTGGCTCAGTAGGTTCGGGTAAAACTGAACCCAAGTTGCAGCCCTATTTCCTATAAGATAGGGCAAACACACGAGGCTCGTTCAATTTCATGTTAGCCTCGTTCAATTTCCTTTGATGTTCGTTGAATTGCATGTGTTACCTCATTGAATTGTATGTTTGCCTTGTTGAATTTCATGTTTGCCTCGCTCAATTTCATATTAACCTTGTTGAATTGCATATTTACCTCGCTCAATTTCATGTTTGCCTCACCCAATTTCATGTTTCCCTTGCTGAATTTTCTGTTTGCCTCGCTGAATTTCCAGAGGGTGACTCGTAATATTGAACTGGCTTGGGTCCTACTGAGTTTAAGTCGACTCAAACAAGTTATGGGTTACTCGGAGAGCAACTTGTGGTATTGAACCAAATCAGGTCTATTGAATCCAATTCAACTCATGAGAGTCTCATCAAACTCTTTCGAGTCATAAAACCAAGGTGCCAAGAAACATAAAAGGTTTGCATTTTCAATGTCAAGATATTATGTAACTCTCAAAAGCCAAGAAATTATATCATGAAATAGAAGAGTGGAAGGTCCCAAGGACATGATTAAAGTTACCTGCAATGAAACTTCAATCACACTCTCAATATCCTGTAATCCATTAATCTCTTACATGGTATTCATCAACTCTTCTAGTGCATGGATGCCTCTAGTGCTCTCAGATGTGCTACTATTCTCCCCCTGATCTTGTGAAGACTCAGAGGCAATGTATGTCTCTTGTGTAGTAGCAAAAGTTGTCCCTCGCTCAATTTCTAGTTTGCCTTACTGAATTTCATGTTTGCCTCACTCAATTTCCTTTGAGCCTTATTGAATTTCATGTTTGCCTCGCTCAATTTCATGTTTGTCTTGCTCAATTTCTTGTTTTCCTCACTCAATTTTCTATTGGCCTCGTTGAATTTCATGTTTTCCATGCTCAATTTCCTTTGAGCCTCATTGAATTTCATGTTAGCCTTGCTCAATTTCCTTTGACACTCGTTGAATTTCATGTTTGCCTCGCTGAATTTCATGTTAGCCTCGCTCAATTTCTAGTTTGTCTCGCTCAATTTCCAGTTTGCCTCGCTCAATATCCTCTTTGCCTCGCTCAATTTTATGTTTGCCTCGCTCAATATCTAGTTTGCCTCACTTAATTTCATGTTTGCCTCGCTTAACTTCCTTTTTACCTCGCTTAATTTCCATTTAGCCTCGCTCAATTTCTAGTTTACCTCATTGAATTTCATGTTTACCTCGCTCAATTTCAAGTTTGCCTTGCTTAATTTCATGTTAGCCTCGCTCAATTTCCAGTTTGCCTCGCTCAATTTCATGTTTGCCTCGCTCAATTTCATATTTGTCTCGCCAAATTTCTAGTTTGCCTCGCTCGATTTCATGTTAACCTCGCTCAATTTCCAGTTTGCCTCACCGAATTTCATGTTTGCCTTGCTCAATTTTCAGTTTGTCTCGCTCAATTTCATGTTAGCCTCTCTCAATTTCCTGTGAGGCTCGTTGAGTTTCAACCCTAACCGGACATAATGACTACACAACTCGACCCAAATTGACGTTGGCTTAGTAGGGTTCGGGTTAAATTGAACCCAAGTTGCTGCAGTCTTATTTCCTACAAGATAAGACAAACAATAATATAGATAGGATAGAAGATAATTACAAAATCAAGTAATGTATCCTTTGAGGCTTGTTGAATTTCATGTTACTCTTGCTGAATTTCATGTTTGCCTTGCTCAATTTCCCTTGAGGCTCATTGAATTTCATGTTAGCCTCGCTCAAATTCCTTTGAGGCTTGTTGAATTTCATGTTAGGCTCATTCAATTTCATGTTAGGATCATTGAATTTTATGTAGGCATGTTAGGCTCATTGAATTTCATGTTAGGGTCCCTCAATTTTATATTAGGCTTGTTCAATTTCACGTTAGGGTCGCTCAATGATCTATAGTCGTAAGTACTTTTCACTACAGAAGAAATAGCTACGGTTTAGAACCGTAGCCACAGAACTAATGGACATATTTATTGAAGCACTGGTTATGCTACCAATAGCTACGGTTATAATCCGTAGCCAAATATCTTTAACTACGACCTGTAGTCCTTTTTCTGGTATTGGATGGTGCCACCATGGACAAGATAGAGTTACACAGTGCCACCATGAATGCAAGGGTATTTTCGAGTATATATAGCTACGAGTCCACTAAAGCAATAGCTACACTATGAATGGCTACGATTATAATCCGTAGCCATAGATATTTAGCTACATCCTTCGGCCCTTTTTTTGGTATTGGACGGTGCCACCGTGGACAAGACAGAGTTTGACAGTGGCAACGTGGATATCGCAGTGCCATTGTGGATGCAAGTGTATTTTCGTCTTCAAATAGTGTGTCCGTGATTAATCTGTTTAGACTTGGAAGTAAAGTTTGGGAGTACTTCCAAAAGCGGCTGGGTAAAAGGTGGGGTCTACGGTGGTAAAAACAACTCTTTCTTTTATGCCGGATTCGAATCTGCAAATTGCTGCTTTGAGTAGAATAATTTTTAATGTAAGAAAAGTGCTTGTTTTCTCACCGTTGTGTTCTTTCCAGAACATCGGGTCCGTGTAGAAGGTGAGCCTGGCCAATGAGATCAAGTAGGGAAATTTTTACTTAATTGTCTGGTTGGGTCGGCCCACATCTATACATTGAGCCAGATTTAGATAATCAGTTGTCCGTTGATTTCGGAAGTGTAGCTCACCAGATAAGTAGGCCGGCAGCATTGATTATTGCTACAGATGATCTTTATCGTGCGGTACATGGTTTACATGGTTCAGATGTTCCACCAATGTGACAAGTTGGTGGGAAAGGTGTTGTACAAGCAACGCTGTATGTGGACATTTCTCTCGCACTTCAATGCGACAGGCATGGTGGTTGGGTAAGGGTACCAACACTCTCCTTCAACGACCAGACCAACCACAGGCAAGTGGATAGACGGGCTTGAGTCACATGATAGTGGGCCACCCTTTTAAAAGTGGTGGTTACTCTTCAACCGTAGGCATTGCATTGTTTTACGCGATCCAGATCCTCCACACATTGACCAATTTGTGAAAGGAACATGACCCACAAAGTACTCTTGAGAAGATAACTTTTGAAATTTGGACCACACACTATTTAACTTTTAACCTTCCATTTGATAGCCATCGATTGAATGGTTGGGATTTCTTGATTAGTGTGATTTTAAAGAATGGTCCATTTATCATATGCTCACAATTTCGATGAACTGGAGAGACGTATATGGTACCACATTTGAGGAGGCTGTCCGATGCCAAAAACTAAAAAAATCGTCCCTCTCAAAATAATAATAACAATAATAATAATAATAAAATAAATAAAATTCTGCCCCAAAAAACATTATAATAAAGAAAAGAAACAAGAAATTTGATGGAGTACGAAACTCCCAAAGCTAATATTTTGCTATTGGTGGATCTCGACACGTTTGATCAAGATATTTTTGACCATAATGAGATGGGGACGACATTCCCATCATGACGCGGATTTCATGCGAAGCTGCAGGAAGTTCCTGCACTGGAAACTTAGGTGGGCCTGCCATGATGTTTGTGAGAAATCTATCCCGTCTATCCCTTTTTCTTTTTCTTTTTTTAAAGTTCATTTTAATACTTTAGGCCAAAAGTGAATAGAAGCTAAGATTGAAGTGGGCTGCACTAAAGTAAAAGGTGGGTTGGGAAATTCCTACTGTTGAAACCTCCTTGGGGTCGACAATAATGTTTACATGCCATTCGTACCATTCACAACGTCTTTACTACTGGGATTAATTGAGAACAGAAATATTAGCCTTGTTGGCCTCACAAATATTTCAATTGTGGAAGTTCAATCCTTACATTTTTGGCCCACTAGAGTATTCGATCCGGCTCATTTTTGGCCTCATGTCCTAAAATAAGCTCACAAATGGATAGATGAGATAGATTTTTCACAAACATCATGGTATCCCCACTTAGGTTTCGAGTGCAAAAAACTCCCGCGAAATCCACATCCTTGCAGTACACACTCAGCACAGGAACTTCCTGTGAAATTCACCCCGTTCATACGTCTTGAGAGATCATCTTAGGAAATGGAACAAAAAAAATGTGTATCCACAACTTGAGTGAGTTACACAAAAGAAAACAGTTGGGATTTAGTGTGAATCCTTGAAACATTCTTTCAGCCATAAAAGAAAATAACAATTTGTGAAAAATATTTTTATATTTTCATTTCATCCTAGTGGTAATGACATTATAAACGGTTTGGATGGCAGGTGAAGCCCACGAAGGTTTCAACAATAGAAATTTCTTTCTCCAATTTTCCCTCTCGTGTGACCCACTTGAGTTTCGGATCAACCTCATTTTTGATCGCATGTCCTTAAATGAGCTCTTAAAACGGATGTACAGGGTGGATTTCTCACAAACATCTCGGTGGCCCCACCCAGTGTCTGCGAAAGGCTTTGGCAGGAGATCTGCGTTGGGCGGTTTGGCTAGTGACGCCGCCATCAGCCAAGTGGCTAGTGGTCGGTGCTATGCAGACCCTACTATGATGTATATATTTTATCCATGCCGTCCATACATTTTGAAAGATAACTTTAGGGCTTGATCCCAAAAATGAGGTAGATCTAAATCTAGTGTGAACCACACCATGGGAAAACAGTAGTGATTGAATGTCCACCATTAAAAACCTCTTAGGGTCCACTGTAATGTTTACATCTAACCTGTTGATTAGGTCATACAGACTTGGATGAAGGTTATATATATATATATATATATATATCTATATATATATATATATATATATATATATATATATGTAAAAGCTTTGTGCCACCAAGAAGTTTTTAATGGTGAGCGTTCAATCAACATTGTGCGGTCCACTTGAGATTTGGCTCAACCTCATTTTTGGGCTGATAACATAAAATAATCTTTAAGAATGGGTGGACAGCATGGATGAAACACATACATCATGGTGGGGCCCATAGAGCACCAACCACTAGCCATTGGCTAGTGGCAGGGTCAGTAGCCAATCCGTTTCAAGTAACTGATGCTAATCCGGAGATGCGGCGTCAAACGCACAGGATGGCCCGTCTGGCCCATTCATAAGATGGTCCCCACGTTGCATGTATCTTATCTAACATAATTGGTCTACCATTCAATCAAGCCAACAATTATCAAAGTTCATATTTGATTCATTCTAAATAATTAAGTGAAATCCTAAGAAATGAAGTAGTGAACAACATTTAGTCCAAAAAAGCTAACTCCTTATCGGTCAATTAAGGCCATGTATCCCCTAGTTCATTCACTCGTTGCTTCTTCTTGTTCTTGTGCTGATAGCTCGATCTCAATTACATTTGTATAGTTTTTCATCAATAAATGATAAATTGGCCATGCCTAGTGAGAATTCACAACATAGTATATTGTATAAAATTAAAATAGAATAATACACAACAGTATAGAAATAATTATCCAACAATATAAATGCAAGAAATGAATATATATGCATAAATGTTGTACAAATGCATCAATGCATCAAGTGAAAAACCATCTATTTTGCTTGAGTTAGAAACCCGTCAACTCACATCTACCCATTAGCAGGCTTCTATTATTTTGGTAAGTATGGGCAAAGCCTACATGTACTCCTTACATAGGCTTACACTAGTATAGTGGACATACAATAATGATTCTAGTATGTACACCATACAGGAAGATCCCGTATGAATTGATGCATGTAAGAGATGAATGCAGTGATCATCAGAATAGAGTCAATGCAAAGTACACATGATCTGATGGCATCAGTACAACAAATCAATTTATGAGTTACATCAATGCAACATGTTAAATCATGAGTTCAACCATCATTAAATTAAATCATTCTAAGACGAGAACATGATAACAAGATTAGAGTACATCAAAACAATCAACTACTTTAATTCCAATGAAGGGAAAATATGTTGAGATCACTCACCCGTATCTGATAGAGACGATTCTATAAAATAATCAGATTGTTTCGAATTAGATTTCTTTAACATTCATATAAATGAAATCATTGACTGATCATATTAATTCACATAGTGGGGCCCACCTTTGATTGATTAAGTTCCTACAATGGGGTCCATAAGAAAAATCACATGCTGTCAAATTAAATCCTTTTGGACCTAACCCTTAACACAGGGTTTTTAATCATCATAGGTCATTGTGGGACCCACTTCATCAAATCAAAGTGTCCGACCACTTTCCATTGATATATAAATGGTCTTATGTAGGTGAAATTATATATGTTCTAAGTCTATTTATTAAAATATTTCGATTGAATGGGTAAAATAAAAAATTTAAGGTTTATTTTTACTATAGTCTCTGGATAGATTTTTACTTTGTCAATCAAATTGACTCCCATCGAAAGTTAAATTGATAGAAGTCGATTTCTTCAGTTTTTTTCAGATTGAATCAGAAAGTTAGGAGATTTTTCTACTTTCTTGATAGAGGATCATTCTTTTGAGACGATCTATGATCAACTTGATCTGAACTATCTAATGTGCACATATATGCATGCTTAATGTGTTGTACCATAATTAAATCGAAAGAACCGTCTAATGTGTAATCGGAAGATTCTTTTTCATTTTTTTGTTTGCATATACAGAGGGAGCGGATTAGGTGTAGCCCCGCTTACTGTGGGGCCCACCTTCATGTATGTATTCTGTATCCACAACGTCCATCCATATTCCTGATCATTTTCGAAAATGATCCCAAAATGTAAGCACATTAAAATCTCAGGTGGACCATACTATAGGAAACAGTGGTGATTGAACACCTTACCATTAAAAACCTCTTGGGGCCAATCTTAATGTTTCTGTAAGGTTTATTTTCCATCCAACCTGTTTATAAGGTTAGATAAATCTGGATGAAGTCAATATATATATATATATATATATATATCAGCTTTCTACAAAACTTTTGTGGCCCACGAAAAGTTTGTAATGGTCAATCACCACTTTTTCCTTTAATATGGCCCACCTGAGATTTGTATCTACTTCGTTTTTGGGTCTCATACCCTTAACTCAGATGCAAAAAAGGATGAACGGTGTGGATATAGAATACATACATCAAGGTGGCCCCCAAGTGTAAGGGCCGCACCTAATCAGCTCCCATATACAGAGGTTTGATCAGCCTACGCGAGTGTGAGAGGCCTGCCTATACAAGCGCAGGCACACGTGCAAAGATAAGATATACATGTGCTTGGTCAGAGCTTTCTATTAGATGGGTTGAATATTTGGAACCAGATTGGCTGGTTGGTGTACCACACACCACCGCCCTGGCTAGTGTGGGCATGTATCGTAAAAAGACGAGCTCTACGCTCCTCGAGTTCCGAGCTGGTTCAAAGGAAATCAAGGTTACATGGCCCCAAAATAATGTATTTATTGTATCCACACCGTCATCCATTTGGAGAGAACATTTTACAGCATGAGCACAAAAACGATCCATATCCAAAGTTCAAGTGGACCACGTTACAAATAACAATGATGGCAATGATTTTCACCATTAAAACATTCATAGGGCCTGCCATAACGATTATTTTCCATCCAATCTGCTCATAAGGTAACAGAACGTCCCTACTGCTTTTTGCAGTCACTATGTGAAAAATGGAAAAAATGACGGATTTCGAGACGGTTCTGGACTGTCTCTAAAATTGCTTGGTTTAAAGACGCTTTAGAAACGGCTATAAACTGTCTCTAAAATTTTAGACGGCCCCTAATCGTCCTTAATATTGTCTTAAAATTTTGAGCATCCACAAATCGTTTAGGACAGTCGTTAACCGTCTTATATGCGGTCATCTGAGACGATCATTGGTCGTTTGAATTAGAGATGGTCATTGGCCGTCTTTTACTTGTAATCTGATACTGTTAAAGGTCGTCTCTATTAGAGACGGTCTTTGGCCGTCTTATAGCCCTGCTAAAGACCGTCTCTATTAGAGACGGTCCTAAACCGTCTTATAGCCCTGTCAAAGACCGTCTCTATTAGAGGTTGTCAAAGAGACCGTCTCTAATGCTGAGGTCAAAAATTAAGAAGCTTAAAAAAAATTATGAATTTCGAAAAAAAAAAAATTGAGAAGCTTAGAAAAATAATTAACAATGTTTAAGAAAATTTTAAATTTTGAAAAAAAAAACTGTAATTTTATAAAAATCTATATTTTGAAAAAAAAAAAAAAAAAACTTTGAATAATGTTTATAATTTTGGAAAAAAAATTTCGATAAAAAAATGATATTTTGAAAAAGAAAATTTAAAAAATAAAACAAAATTGTGAAAAAATTGACAAATTGTAAAAAAATATATTTTTTAAAAAAGAAAACTAAATTTTGTAAAAAAAAAAATGTTAAATTTATTTATAATAAAAATGATATTTAGTTAAAAGAGTAAAAAAAATATACATTTTGAAAAAAAAAATGTTAAATTTATTTGTGAAAAATAAAATTACTAAATTATTAGGCACATCCACTAATTGAACCTTTAATTGTTTTTGGACAATCTAATCAGTTCAAATTGAAGAGTAAATAACTTCAGATGTTTAAATCAAATTTCACTAAAATTGTTGATCAATCTTGTATGCCCAGTATCTTTCTCATATGTAGCCTGATTGAGGTGAGTAACTAGTCAAATTGAGAGTATTGATAGCAAAATAGAGTGAATGGACTAGACATGTAAAATGGGCCAAATATTCTGGTTAAAATTGTGACCCAACTTAATTACTGACCTCGTGAGAACCTAAGAATTGATGTTAGTAAGTTTTGTGGGCCCCATCATGATGTGTGTCAAACATCAACACCATGGATTTGATGTGTCCCCTTTAGGTTATGAGATATCTCAAAAATCATCGGTAAACGAAACTCAAGTGGGCCATACCATTTAAAACTATGTGAAGACATCCTAAAAAACATAAAAGCACTTGGTGGCGCCCACATGAGTTTTAGATACAGTTGAAACTTGGTCTGGCCCCTCATCCAAGTGGGACAGACATAATGAGTGGGTTGGATATGTGAATCACATTTAGCAGGCCCAATATATGATTATGAATGTTTTAAGGAAACCTTTCTCCACTACATTTAAGTGAGTTACTCGTTACCTTTACCAGAGTAAACTCTGTGGGGTTCACCGTTATTTATTTATTTTATCCACTCCGCATCTAACAGATAATTTGAGGTCTAAAGAACAAAAAGGAAGCATATCCAAAGCTCAAGTGGACCACACCACAGGAAATAGTGTGATTGAACCTCTACCATTTAAAATTTCTTGGAGGCCATAGAAGTTTTGGATCAAACTGATGTTTGTGTTTTCTATTCATTTATATATTTTTGATATTATGAACAACCTTTAACTGTTTTTGGACAATCTGATCTTTTCGGACATGAAGAGTAAATAACTTCAGATGTTTAAATCAAAATTCACTCAAATTGTTGATCAATCTTGTTTGCCCAATATCTTTCTCATATGTAGTATGATCGAGGCAAGTAACTAGTCAAATTGAAGGTAATGATCAGTAAAATAGAGTGAATGGATGGTGTTGATATAAATAAAATATATCAAGGTGGGCCCTACACAGTCAGAGTAACACCCATGAAGGAGTTACCTAAATAGTGAAATGGTACTATAAGAGGTCACCTCATGGGAACTTCCCATGAGGTTAATCTATGCGCCCTACCATGATGTGTGTAGAACATCAACACCATGCATTTGATGTGTCCCCTTTAAGTCCAAAAATCAGTTGTATACGAAACTCAGGTAGGCCATAGCATTTAAAACTATGCAAAGACATCCCTAAAACATATAAAAGCATTTAGTGGGGCCCACATGAGTTTTGGATGTGTATGAAACTTGGGCTGACTCCTCATCCAAGTGGGACACACATAATGAATGGGCTGGATCTATGAACCACATCTAGGTGGGCCTAATAAATGATTATGAATGTTTTAATGGGAGGGTAACCCTCTCAACTATTGTATGTGGTGCAGCCCACCCAAGTCATGGATTGACTTTATTTTTAAGCTCGTGGCCCACCATGGAATGGTGCATCTGACTGACGGGGCAGATCCAAAGTTCAAGTGGACCCACCATAGAAAAGAGTGGGATAGTGACACCCACTATTGAAACCTTCTTAGGGCCTGCCGCGATGTATATTTGAGATCCAACCTGTTTATAAGTTAATACAGACATGGATGCGGTTGAAAGTGGGACACACATAATGAGTGGGTTGGATATGTGAATCACATTTAGGCAGGCCCAATATATGATTATGAATGTTTTAAGGAAACCCTTCTCTACTACATTTAGGGGAGTTACTCATTACTCTTACCAGACTAATTAAACTCTATGGGGTCCACTGTTATTTATTTATTTTATGCACTCCATTCATCCATGTTAACAGATAATTTGACGTCTAAAGAACAAAAAGGAAGCATATCCAAAGCTCAGGTGGACCACACCACAGGAAATAGTGTGATTGAACCTTTACTATTTAAAATTTCTTGGAGGCCATAGAAGTTTTGGATTAAGTTGATGTTTGTGTTTTCTATTCATTCATATATTTTTGATATTATGAACAAGCTTTAACCATTTTTGGACAATCTGATCAGTCCAGATTGAAGAGTAAATAACTTCAAATGTTTAAATCAAAATTCACTCAAATTGTTGATCAATCTTGTTTGCCCAATATCTTTCTCATATGGAGCATGATCAGGGCGAGTAACTATAATGATTAGTAAAATAGAATGAATGGACCAGACATGTAAAATGGGTCAAATATTCTAGTCAAAATTGTGACCCAACTTATTGATACCTGAGACTCTAGGAATTAATGTTTGTAAGTTTTGTAGGGCTCATCATGATGTGTGTCGAACATCAACACCGTGCATTTGATACAAGTTTTGGATCAAGCTGATATTTGTGTTTGCCCTTCATTCATATCTTTTTGATATTATGAACATGTTGGATGACAAACATTACTGTGGGCCCAAGGAAGGTATCGATGGTGGAAATCATTATTCCACACTGCGTTGTGTGGCATGATCCACTTGAGTTTTGGATTTACCAAAAATTTGGGATCAACACACACCGTTCATCCATTTTTCGAGATCATTTTATAGAATTATCTAAAAAATGAATCGTATTCAAAGATTAAATGGACCACACCACAAATAAGGGGAACAGATTGGCTACCCCCCCTACACCATCCAATGGCTAATGGTTGGTTCTATGTGGGCCCCACCATGATTTATGGCCCCACGACCTTTTTTTTTTAACTTTTTAACTAGTTGGATTTCAAATAAACATTATGATGGGCCTTAGGATAGTTTCAATGGTGGGAATCGCCCTCCCGTTGTTTTCTGTGGTGGGGTCCACTACAGATTTTTATTTGTCTCATTCTTTGGCTCGTGACTTCAAATGATATAGCTTATAACCTAAACCTTAACCTAAACCTATAACCTATAACCTAAACCTAAAACCTAAATGTATTCTCAAATCCCTAAACCTAAACCTACACCTAATCCTAATCTCAACTCCTTAACCTAAACCTAAACTTAAACTTGAAAACCTAAACCTAAACTTAAACTTGAAAACCCAAACCTAAACCCAATCTCGAACCCGAACCCGATTTTCTAAACCTTAACCTATTCTCAATTCCCTAAACCTATAGATTATAACCTAAACCTAAACCTAAACCTTAACCTAAACCTATAACCTATAACCTAAACCTAAACCTATAACCTAAATGGACTCTCAAATCCCTAAACCTAAACCTACACCTAATCCTAATCTCAACTCCCTAACCTAAACCTAAACCTAAACTTGAAAACCCAAACCTAAACCCGATCCCAAAACCGAACCCGATTTTCTAAACCTTAACCTATTCTCAATTCCCTAAACCTATAGCTTATAACCTAAACCTAAACCTAAACCTTAACCTAAACCTATAACCTATAACCTAAACCTAAACCTAAAACCTAAATGTATTCTCAAATCCCTAAACCTAAACCTACACCTAATCCTAATCTCAACTCCCTAACCTAAACCTAAACCTAAACTTGAAAACCCAAACCCAAACCCGATCCCGAACCCGTACCCGATTTCCTAAACCTAAACCTTAACCTATTCTCAATTCCCTAAACCTATAGCTTATAACCTAAACCTAAACCTTAAACTAAACCTAAACCTAAACCTTAACCTAAACCTATAACCTATAACCTAAACCTAAACCTAAAACCTAAATGTATTCTCAAATCCCTAAACCTAAACATACACCTAATCCTAATCTCAACTCCCTAACCTAAACCTAAACTTGAAAATCCAAACCAAAACCAGATCCCGAACCCGAACCCGAATTCCTAAACCTAAACCTTAACATATTCTCCACTCCCTAAACCTAAACCTTATAACCTAAACCTAAACCTTAACCTAAACCTAAACCTAAACTTATAACCTTAACCTAAACCAAAACCTATGACCAAAAACTTTAACCTATAACCTATAAGCTAAACTTATAACCTATAACCTAACCTTAACCTAAACCTAAAACGTAAACCTTAACCTATAACCTATAACCTAAACCTAAACCTAAAACCTAAATGTATTCTCAAATCCCTAAACCTAAACCTACACCTAATCCTAATCTCAACTCCCTAACCTAAACCTAAACCTAAACTTGAAAACCCAAACCTAAACCCGATCCCGAACCCGAACCCGATTTTCTAAACCTTAACCTATTCTCAATTTCCTAAACCTATAGATTATAACCTAAACCTAAACCTAAACCTTAACCTAAACCTATAACCTATAACCTAAACCTAAACCTAAAACCTAAATGTATTCTCGAATCCCTAAACCTAAACCTCACCTAATCCTAATCTCAACGCCCTAACCTAAACCTAAACCTAAACTTGAAAACCCAAACCTAAACCCGATCCCGAACTCGAACCCAATTTTCTAAAACTAAACCTTAACTTATTCTCAATTCCCTAAACCTAAACCTTAACCTAAACCTTAACCTAAACCTATAACCTATAACCTAAACCTAAACCTAAAACCTAAATGTATTCTCAAATCCCTAAACCTAAACCTACATGTAATCCAAATCTCAACTCCCTAACCTAAACCTAAACCTGAAATTGAAAACCCAAACTTAAGCCCGATCCCGAACCTGAGCCCGATTTCCTAAACCTAAACCTTAACCTATTCTCAATTCCCTAAACCTAAACCTTATAACCTAAACCTAAACCTTAACCTTAACCTAAACCTAAACCTTAACCTAAACCTAAACATATGACCTAAAACCTTAACCTATAACCTATAACCTAAACTTATAACCTATAACCTAACCTTAACCTAAACCTAAAACCTAAACCTTAACCTATAACTTAAAACCTAAACCTAAACCTAAAACCTATTCTCAAATCCCTAAACCTAAACCAAAACCTAATCCTAATCTCAACTCCCAAACCTAAACCTAAACCTAAACTTGAAAACCCAAGCCTAAACCCGATCCCGAACCCAAACTCGATTTTCTAAACCTTAACCTATTCTCAATTCCCTTAACCTATAGATTATAACCTTAACCTAAACCTAAACCTATAACCTATAACCTATAACCTAAACCTAAACCTATAACCTAAATGTATTCTCAAATCCCTAAACCTAAACCTACACCTAATCCTAATCTCAACTCCCTAACCTAAACTTAAACCTAAACTTGAAAACCCAAACCCGAACCCGAACCCGATTTCCTAAACCTAAACCTTTACCTATTCTCAATTCCCTAAACCTATAGTTTATAACCTAAGCCTAAACCTAAACCTATAACCTATAACCTAAACCTAAACCTAAACCTAAAACCTAAATGTATTCTCAAATCCCTAAACCTAAACCTACACCTAATCCTAATCTCAACTCCCTAACCTAAACCTAAACCTAAACTTGAAAACCCAAACTTAAACCCGATCCCGAACCTAAACCCGATTTCCTAAACCTAAACCTTAACCTATTCATAATTCCCTAAACCTATAGCTTATAACCTAAACCTAAACCTAAACCTAAACCTATAACATATAACCTAAACTTAAACCTAAAACCTAAATGTATTCTCAAATCCCTTAACCTAAACCTACACCTAATCCTAATCTCAACTCCCTAACCTAAACCTAAACCTAAACTTGAAAACCCAAACCTAAAACATGATCCCGAACCCGAACCCGATTTCCTAAACCTAAACCTTAACCTATTCTCAATTCCCTAAACCTTAACCTATAACCTAACCTAAACCTAAACCTATAACCTGCACTTAAACCTAAACCTAAGCCTAAAACCTAAACCTAAACCTAAAACCGAAATGTATTCTCAAATCCTTAAACCTAAACCTACACCTAATCCTAATCTCAACTCCCTAACCTAAACTTAAACCTAAACTTGAAAACCCAAACCTAAACCCGATCCCGAACCCGATTTTCTAAACTTAAACCTTAACCTTAACCTATTCTCAATTCCCTAAAGCTATAACCTATATACTATAGCCTATAACCTAAACCTAAACCTTAACCTAAAACTATAACCTAAACCTAAACCTTAACCTAAACTAAACCAAAACCTATAACCTAAACCTTAACCTGTAACCTATTACCTAAACTTATAACCTATTACCTAACCTAAACCTAAACCTAAAACCTAAACCTAAACCTAAACCTAAAACCTAAATGTATTCTCAAATCCCTAAACCTAGACCTACACCTAATCCTAATCTCAACTCCTTAACCTAAACCTAAACCTAAACTTGAAAACCCAAACCTAAACCCGATCCCGAACCTGAACCCGATTGCTATAATAATGTAGCCGAATCACATGACAACAAACAAGAATGTATCCCTTTTAACACATACCCCTTTTTACAAAGCTTTAATTTTTGTTGTTGTTTCTATTTACTTGAATTGAAACACTTTTTTTTGCATTATTTGCTTGCATTAGTTTTATTTTAATAATCAGTTAAGTTTCTGCAATTCTTCATGATTTTGAATTATAATGTTTTGTTAGTTGAATATTTTTTTATTAGATGAAAAACGCAAAAAGAAAAATGTTGCTGATTTTTTTCCTTTTTTGTTTATGATGTTAAACTTATATGTATTTATGCGTGGATGAATGTAATGTGGATAAGATTGTTTGTGTTTGGATGGATGTAGTTTATGTTTGGATGACTGTAGTTTATGTTTGGATGGATTTACGTAGTTTGGGTTTAGATGGATGTGAATGTGAATATGATAAATATATTATATAACAGGTGTATATCAGGAAGAATACGATGAAATATATTGTAACAGGTGTATATTGGCCGTCTCAAATATGAAAATGTCCTTTTAAGGGTCATAAGAGACGGTTCATAGCAGTCCTTTTAAAGGACGGTCCAAGACCGTCCTTTGAAGGCTCACAAGAGACGGTCCATAGCAGTCCTTTTTAAGAACGGCCTATGACCTTCCTTTTAAAGGACGGTCACTCATAAGAGACGGTCCATAGCAATCCTTTTTAAGGACGGTCCACGGCCGTCCTTTGAAGGCTCATAAGAGACGGTCCATGACAGTCCTTTTTAAGGATGGTCCATTGCCGTCCTTTGAAGGCTCATAAGAGACAGTCCATGACCGTCCTTTTTTCATCAATAAGAATGACGATTTTCAACCATCCTTTAAGTAATACGACACGTCAAAATTTGATGGCCCATGCAACGGTCCATGACCGTCCTTTTTGGTCATTTGGGACGGTTTTGGACCGTCCTTTTTTCACTGTTTTGGCGTAGTGAGTGTGATCAGTCTGTCTTATTTTTTGGCTCAAGTCTTGGGACAATCTCGAAAAAGGATGGATGGCTTGGATATAACACATACCTCATGCTTAGACCCACAGAACTTGGTGATGTGGACAGACCAGCCAGGTGAGTGGTACATCGGCCAATCCGCTTAGTAAATATATTAGGCCTTTTGGCCTAATAAGGAAGGGGTTTAAGTCCTCAGGTAGGTCAGAAGATGCAAAACAAATGGATGGTTAGAAATAATTACGTAGCTTTTAGCTTATTTTCTATATTGTAGCCTATCTATTGAGTAAAACAATCTGAAATTTATCTTACCATATTTAATAATTTTAAAAATATAGATCAACGAATTGGATCTCATACATGTTGAGAATAATACAAAAAAAATGGTTTTCTGTAAATTATAAAAAGCCGACAAATGATATAAAATCAGGATAGGCTGAAGTACACATAGAACGCTGTCCTTAAAACGTAACTTGCATATACTTAACTAGATTGAGTATGCTGAAAGGTTACAAGCAAGTTGCTTTTAAGATACGATGAGCCTGATGTGGATTTGCGTTCAGCAAGCACGAAAATCCACTAATAGAACTTTGTTATACAATTTCTAGCAGAAAATAAAAGAAGAGATCTTAGAAAGAAAAAGAGAAGAAGAAACGTGAGTAAGACCATTGCACTGGTTAGTCCTTCAGCAAATGGTTCAGATGAACCATTATAGACCACACTGCTGGTCTGATATTCAAGCAATGGTTCAAATGAACATTGCTGTCTTGCTGAAATTTTTGGTTTATAGGAGTGGCTATAGTTCGTATGAATCTGTTGAAGTGTGTTGTGATGGTTTGGAAACCCATTCAGGCCCTGTTTATATAAGCAATGGTGGCTGGGAGTTATGGTCCAGGGAAATTAATCCAATTGACCGTTTCTGACTGTTGGGAGAAACTAGCCGTTATTGGCAGTTTCTAACCATTTTGCATGTGCTGTAATAGCTGCTGCATGCTGACCGTTGTGAGACACTGACTAGCCATTTCTAGTTGTTGGGCTAGCCACATGTAATAGTTTCTGCATGGTCAGAAATCAATAGAACGAGGAGTTCTGCCTCCCTGCAACAGATATATATCCAGACTCTATATAAGCCAAGAGACCTCATTCAGTCTTCTAGCTTTCCAACTACTCGCCATAGTTCTCTGTCGCACTGTGACTCGCACTCGTCTTGCGCCGATTCGAGTAAGGCCGCAAAGGAGCGACCCTCTGCGACATGATGCAGATGTACGAAGTGCAAAGTGCATCACTACAACCACACTACCTCACATGCCCACACCCTCGCACTGAGCCCGAGACCGAGACCGAGCCCGTGCCCAAGCTCGAGCGCGCGGGTGTTCCAGTGCTACGCAAGCTCCATACTCCTTGGACCATGTGGGTAAATATTATAATACTTCACTCTTCACACATATACTTAAAATCTTTCTTCCCCTTTTTTAATGTGGGACTATTCCCAAAACATAAGAAAAAGGTATTTTGCAAACCTTTTATATATATATATATATTATAATATTTTTTATTAAAATATATTAAAAATCAATATATATCAACAATCCCCCACTTGATTTTTTAAAATATATTTTTGAAAAAATATTTCTTCCAGAATAAAACAACTTATATGCATAAAGAAAGATATCTTTTGATTTGAATCTTCCCTTAGTGTAAGTATCTCAAAACTCTATCGAAATAACTGATAGCTGTAGCGCTGAATCAGTTATTCCTAGATAATAGAGTCGGATAAACCATACACATATTCACCATATATATATATATATATATATATATAAGTTCCCACAATCTCGCTCAGCACGATTTATGGTCATGTGCTCATCTTATTTCATGAATGATCTTGAGAGAAAAACTCCAACTCTCATAAGAGACAGTACCATCTCTATGTTCACATAGGTGAAATCCTTCCAGTGTTTTCGTTACTTTAAGACATTTGCCCTTTAGACTGAATTTCATTAAGAGTTCTACAACTCAATCTTCTTTCATAACGCTCAACACTTATCTATTATGGATGGGTCTTAAATAATTGAGTGCTGAAAACTTTTCACATATTAGTAACTTATTTTTACTCATTAAACCCGAAATTAGAGATTTTCTGATTTTAGGTTGGGTTACCATCACTGGTGGAACTTTGGTTAAAGAGTTTCAACCCCATCCCTCTAAATGTTGCTTTTACTACCTCTCTCGGTAGAGGTTTACTAAAAGGGTCCACTAGATTATTGCTTGATTTCACATAGGAAATAGCAATTATTCCATCTCCAATCAATTGTCTGACATAATCAGTCGAAAACTTATATGTCTATACTTACCATTATAGGTACCGTTATAGGCTCTACCTAATGTGGCTTCACTATCACAATGTAGTGACATAGCCAATATAGGCTTAATACAAAAGAGATTTCTAATAAAAGATCCCTTGGTCATTCAGCCTCTTTGCCTGTTGCAGCCAGAACTATAAATTTAGACTCCATAATCGAGTACGTTATGCAGGTCTGTTGCTTAGATCCCCAAGATGCAACTGCACTTGCTAGGGTGAATACATATCCTGTAGTAGACTTGTTGTTCCTTGCACTCAATATCCAGCTCGCATCGGTATATCCTTCCAATATGGCAGGAAACTCTGAATAGAATAGTCCTAAGTCTTTGGTTGCTTTTAAGTAGCCAAGAACTCTACTGATTGCATTCCAGTGTTCAGTACTGGGGTTACCAGTACACCTGCTAAGTTTACTCACAACATATGCGATATCAGGTCTAGTGCATTACATAGCTTACATAAGACTCCCTATAGTACTCACATATTCCAATTGTGTAACTGCTCTTCCGTTATTCTTTTTTAGCTTGATACTTGGATCAAATGAGATTTTCACTTCTTTTATATTTAGATGGTTAAACTTGTTTAGTATCTTCTCAATATAATGAGATTTTTTATTTTTTATTTATTTTTTTTTTTTATATTTTTTTAGTTTGTTAGTACACCCCACTGTCAGTTCACACTTCACTGTTAGCCACCCCCACTAGGGATCGATATCAAGACCTCGATATAATGAGATTGATACAAAGCATTACACCCATAATATTTTTTAACTTTAATACCTAGGATGGTATTTACATGTCCAAGATCCTTCATTTTGAATATGGAAGATAAAAACCTTTTTGTTTCAGTCACACCTATTTTATTAGTAATTATTAATATGTCATCAACATACAGACAAATAATAATTATACATTTACCATCTATTTTAGAATATATGCATTTATTAGCTACATTATGCATGAAACCATGATATAGTATTTTAAAATCAAACTTCTTATGTCATTGTTTTGGTGCTTGTTTTAATCCATATAGAGATTTGATTAATTTACATACTTTATTTTCATTTCCTGGTAGAATGAATCCTTCAGGTTGATTCATATATACCTCCTCATTAAGGTCACCATTCAGAAATGCGGTCATTACATCCATTTGGTGGATGCGAAGATGATGTATAGAAGCTAACGTAAATAATATCTTAATGGATGTTATCCTAGGTATAGGAGAATATGTGTCAAAAAAATCTATCACTTCTTTTTATCTAAAATCCATAGCTACTAATTGAGCTTTAAAGGTTTGGATAGTCCCATTAGTGTGATATTTCTTCCTAAATACCCACTTACAACCTATGGGTTTAGAACCTTGAGCTAAGTTTACTAGTTCCCATGTTTAATTTGACATTATAGATTCCATTTCATCATTAATAGTTTCTTTCCAGAAAGTTGAGTCTCTGGAGGATACAACCTCTTTATATGTTTTAGGATTATATTCTATAGTCATTACTATAAGTATTTTTCTTATAACAATTTCTCCATCTCCTTCTACAAGATGGAAAAAGATGCGCTGAGAGTCTATATAATCATCATATAGACTCTTTTCTATTCTTATCATTTGACTCCTACGAGGTTCAATAGGAGCTTCTACTACTTGTGGAGCTATACTATCTGATTTTTTATCAGGAGTTTGAACTTCATTATCCTTTGACTCCAAGGATAGTGAGTTCTCAAAGAACTCAACGTCTCTTGATTCTATTATGGTATTAGACTCTATATCTAGAAGTCTATAAGCTTTTCTATTATATGCATACCTTACGAAGGCGCACTTAATAGCTCTAGGTCCTAACTTCTTTTTGGATCAAAAGTTCTACAATATGCAAGACACCCCCACACTTTAAGATATCATAAGTTAGGTTTTCTACCTTTCCATGTTTCATTTAGTGATATTTTATATTTCTTAGATGGAATTCTATTTAATATATGACACGTTGTAAGAAGTGCCTCACCTTAGACTGAGTGGCAACTTTGCTCGTATTAGCATTGAGTTACCATCTCCACTAATGTTCTATTCTTCCTTTCTGCTATTTTATTTTGTTGAGGTGTGTATGGTGTAGTATACTGATGCATCAGTCCATGTTCTTCACAGAAGTTATTGAATTTATTAGAGAAGTATTCTCCTCCTCTATCGCTATGGAGAATTTTTATCTTCTTATTTAGTTGATTTTTTACTTCTTCTTTATATACCTTAAATATGTTCAATGCTTCATCTTTGCTCTTTAATAGGTACACATACACATATTGTGAGACCCATATCCTATCCCGTACCGTTCCGTAGGCTTTCACGGTCCTACCAGTCGAATTCCGGCAACCCGCGAAGCGTAGATAGCAGTTGCGCGCGATCCTGACTCTTATCCCTTATTCCAGAGTCGGCTTGACTTGAGACTTGTACCCTTACAACCGCGCAGTCACCATGGTTCCGACGCAGCGTCTCGCGCACCGAGGTGATACCCGGGCCAGGAGATGTGAGCCCGCGTTCAGTTTGAGGAAAACGTCGCGCTTTGCAAAACTCAAGAGAATCTCTAATTAAATCAATCCCATCATATGTCAATTATCACATCTCATCCTCAAGTACAAGCAACCCTTACCTCTCTCTTACACAAGTACCCTAAAGTCAACTCTCTCTCTCTCCACCTATCACTCACCCATCACTCACCATCCCTCTCTCACCTTCACATCTTTCTCTCATCTCTCTCTCATCTCTCTCTCATTTCCTCCCAAGCTCCCAAGAGCAACCGTCCAAGCTAGCTCCATGGGAGAGAAGCTAGTGTGGCCCACCTTCCTACCACCCAATCCCACCCTCCATGATCAATCTCAACCATTGAATCATGTTCCATTGGAGCTCTAGCATGCATTAGGGAAAGAAGGAAGAGGAGATCCAACAGTGGGTGATCTAGGATTTATATCTTTGATCTTAATGATTTGAGGGCCCACATGTGGTGAAACCCATTTGATGTATGCATTGTAAGAAAGGGAGGGCCTATAGTAGTGGGGTCCCTCCTCTCCGTCACGTTTCTCTCTCTCTCTCTCTCTCTCTCTCTCTCTCTCTTTCTCCCTTGTATGATGGCCCACATATGATGTGTGTATTTTAACCATGTCGTCCAACAAGTGGGCCACCTTGATCCCGATTTGGGGCCTGGATGACCGGTCAGTCATATAGGCCCGGATGAAGGGGAAAAACACAAGTATTAGCTTGGTCTGCGGAGTGGCCCATTGATGTGGACCCCACTATGTTTATGTGTTGTATGTGCGTTGACCAGCACTGCTGGATGTAGGCAAAACACAAACATCAGCTTCATGTGGGCTTGTGGGTTCCACACGTGTGGACCCACCTCACACATGTGGCTTATCTGGACCGTCCGTATTGTCAGCAGCATGCAGTTGCTGGCCTAATGTCAGCTAGTTCTGTGGACCTCATCGCAAGGTATGATTTATATCCATACAATCCAACCATTTTTACTAACATGTGGGGCCCATCCCACACGTGTTGCACGTGTGGGATGGGACCCACCTTCATGTGTGATTTATCTACACCATCCATTGCTCAGGATAGTGCTGTGTGGGCTAGCGTGATGTATGTGTATATCCACACCTTCCGTCCATTTTCCTTGGATGTGGGGCCACCTCACATGTGTGGCTCATGTGAGGGTAAGGCCCACCTATAGGTATGTATTTTATCCAGCACCGTCCATCTGGACGGTGCATGTGAAGACACCCACCTTAATGCATTTATTTTATATCCTTACGTCCATCTGCCCTTCATCCACGCCGTCCATTGGGATGTTGTTGTGGTGGCACCATGATGTATGTGTTTTATACACACAGTCCATCTATTTGGGATGTGGGCCCACCCCACACATGTGGCATGTGTGGGGGTGGGACCCACCTTGATGTATTTATTCTATCATCCACACCATCCGTCCAGACTGGGGACGGTGGATTATATATATATATATATATATATATATATATATGTATATGTGGTGGGCCCCACGTGGGACCCACCTGCTGTGAAATGATTGGCTGGCGTATTGATGTCAGCAAGTGGTGTGGGTCTGATCATGTGGTATGTATATCTACACCATCCAAATGGCTAGACAGTGGGACCCACCACTGATGTACATGTTCTAAATCCTGACCATCCATCTACTGGTGGGCCAGCAGCGGTCAAATCATGTGGTACGTGTTATATTCAAGCTGTCCATCCTTGTGGCCCACGTGATATATGGGCTTTATCTACACCATCCATGCAGTGGACCCCATCATGATATAAGTGTTTTATCTCTCACTATCCAGCTTGTTGGACGGTGGAGTTACACCGTGATGTGTGCTGGATGCACACCGTCCATCTATGGAGCCCCACACATGATGTATATGCTTCACCCACACCGTCCACACGTGGACATGGGGCCCACACATGATGCATGTGTTTTATAGCCACACTGTCTAGTTGTTTGGACGGTGGAGACCGCCGCGATGTATGTGTTTTATATCCACGTCATCCGTCCATTTGCTGGATGGGTGGGGCCCACCTTGATGTATGTATTCTGTATCAGCACCGTCCAGCGCCCCTGGACGGTGGAGCCCGCTGTGATATATATGTTTTATCCATCCATCCATTTATGAGGCCCATTGGTGCTGCCCGTTGATGCGGCCCACTTGACGTTTATGAGGCCCATTGGTGCAGCCCGATGATGAGGCCCACTTGATGTATATGAGACCCATCTAATGTATTTGGGGCCCGGGCGTGAGGCCCATTGTGAAGTATTTGGCTCATTGAGATTGTATGTGGCCATTGTGATGTGTATTAGGCCCATGTTATGCGGCCCATTATGGTATTAGGCCCATGTGATGTGTATTAGGCCCATGTGATGCGGCCATTGTGATGTGTATTAGGCCCATGTAATGGGGCCCATTGTAATGTATGGGACCCTTGTGTAAGGCCTATTGAGATTGTATGCGGCCCGTTATGTTGTGTATGAGGCCTTTGTGTGAAGTCATGGGCCCATTATATGTTTAGCTCTATGTGGGCCACTCCTTGGGAGCAATGATGGTTAAATGTCCACATTGATGGGCGATGATGGTTAAATGTCCACATTGTGACCTTCCCTTAAGCCCTTTGTTAGGCCGATTACCAATTCCGATTGTCGAGACCGATTATCGAGGCCGATTCCGATCGTTAAGGCCGATTTCGATTATCGAGGCCGATTTCGATTATCGAGGCCAATTGTATAGGCCGATTATCGATGCTGATTATCGGTGCAGGTTGTCGATACCGATTATGAGTATGTGACAGCATAGCATCATGATACATGCCCATACGCATCATCTGCATGTTTGTTATGAGATGTGGTTAACTATTGCATGTCATTGGGAAGGTTGTTATGAGACTCCTTGATAGGAGTAGATTGTCTTATAAGAGTGCACGGTATGCGGATGATTGATGCATGACTAGATTGTATGACTCGTGCATCTTGCATTGTGTGTTGTGATTACTGTATGCCCTAACAACATCAGGGCCGTAGTCTCCACAGGCATGTCATGAATGGTCAGATGGGACACTGAAAATCTATTACTAGCATTGGGGCGCCATACATGTCCCTGTGTGAAAATCCCTAAACCTCCATGGCCAGGAGACGCCCCAACGTCTAAACTGAGTGGATACATGAGCACCTGAGTGCCGAATACCAGTAGGTCGCATCTCCCACTGTGTCATGGTCGGTTGGGAAGAGGTTGTGGCCTTACCCACTCCAGGGTAGTGGGCATAGCTAGGCTAAGTTTGACCAGCTCGTAATTGGGTCCACTATCGACGTGCAGGGTAGATATTGGCTGACTACTGGCTAGGCGGATAGTGAGGTCTCTTCCACTTGCATGGTTACGCGTCCAGTGGGTGGTGATTGCATGTAGAGTCTACTAGAGCCCAGTGATGATCCCAGAGATGTACGGTACTTATATGTGGACTTATTGAGCAGGAGTTGCATACTCATTCATTCATTCATTCATTATCCACTCGGGCTGGTAGTGCGCAGCTATTTGTTACGTGTACCTTCACAATGGCCAGGATTTTGGTTGGGGCACGCGACTAACCTGAGATCAGGAGTTTACCACATTGAGTCTGACTATCCAAATTTAGGTATGGGACTAGTTTGGATAGAAGTCCCTTGTGATGGACCCCGTAGCTTACGATACTACGTACTATCATCCCGACTTCATACTCCACTTTGGTCATTTCATTCACATTGCACATTGCATTGCATCTTCAGCACATAGCATTTGGTTTATTGTACTTCTATATTTCATAACCTAATTAAGGTTGATGGTATTCATGGACTCGATATCTGATATTTGGCTTATTATGTCTCCGCATTGCATATCTGATATACATTGCTTCCTCAGTATATGATATTGGTTTATTATGTCTTTGCATCGCATAGCCTGGATAAGGCTGATGGTGTTTATGGATTGCCAGTATTTCTGCTTACTCTGATATTTCTATGCTTTGCATGTGCATGCACACACTTTCACCACCCTCTAAGCTTTTTATAAGTTTATGCACGATAGATGCGTGCAGGTGGCGTTAGGTCGCAGTAGTGTTGAGCTTGGAGCATGCAGCGGTCTTCTGGAGCTTTGATTTTCGGTATATGTATTTCCCTTTCAGCATTGTATTCAAATGTTTATATTGGTGGATATCTGATGATGCTGTCTTAGTGATTTGGGTACACCTGTGGTTATGCTTCTTACGAGATAAAAGTACGTTGGAAAATCCTCCTTGTAAGATCCCAGGATCAAAACCTGGTGTATAGATGCTGTGAGCCGAGAATGGGGTACTATGGAGGCTGTCGGCATTGGATTCGGCGATCAGAAATTTTTTTAACCTGGTTTCCGAGTTTGGGGCGTGACACATATCTAGAGCAATCATCAATAAAGGTTATAAAGTACATTTTACCTCCACGAATAAGAATGCCATTTAACTCACAGATATCACTGTGCACTAGATCCAATAGTTGAGATGATCTCTCGACACTTGGAAAAGGTTTCTTTATCATTTTAGATCACATGCACACTCACATTTATCGGTTTCATTTTGTGTATGAAATTAAACCATTCTTAGTCATGAACTTCAAGGTACTATACCTTATATGGGCTAGTCTATCATGCCATAATCTAACGGATTCAACCATATATGCAGAAGTGTTACCTTCATTCAGAGAATACTTGACTATACCATTACAAGCATATCCATTTTCGACAAAATTCTCATTCTTCGATAGAATTAGTTTTCCTGACTCGTACACCACCCTTATTCCAGATTTGCCCAGAAGATCCCCAGAAACTAGGTTTCGCCTCATGTCTGGTACGTGCATGACGTTTGTCAGAATCATTTTCTTCCCAGGGGTGAATATCAGTTCGACAGTTCCTTTGCTGATAACCTTCAATCGGACTTCATTACCCATTTAGACTTCTTGACTATCGGACAGTTCCTCATAGGTTTTGAAGGCTGATCTGTCGTAGCAGACATGTTTGGTAGCTGCAGTATCGTACAACCAACCGGGAACCGTTTCTTGAATAGTGTTCACCTCAGTGATCATTGCCACAATATTGTCTTCTACTACATTTGCTTTTTTTTAAGATTTGTGATATCATTGGACTCGAGTATAGTGCCCGGTTTTCCTACAAACACGGCATGGGCTTTTGAACTTTTTATTCTTCTTCTGGATGTTTTTCTTGAATTTTCCTTTATTGGGTTTTAGGAAATTGTCCTTCTTGGGATTCTTGTTATTTGTATTTTCTACTACATGTACTTTGGACAAGGAATTTCCGTTGTCATTCTTTTTATCGTGGTTGCGGGATTCTTCCTCAATTCTGAGATATTTTTGGATTTGTTGCAATGTATAGTCCTCAGTCTTATGCAGCAACTTCTTTCTATATAGTCTTTCCACATTAGGAGCAACTTATCGATAATAGCCCCGACTTCGAATAATTCGAGAAGATTAATCTTAATAGCTTTGATTTTGTTAACTTTTAGCTGCAGTTCTTGGATGGGCTAGCAGTTGTTTGTTATCTACTATGTTATAATCAAAAGTACCTGGCTATTAGGAACTTGTTAGTACCTTCTTCTTCAGCTTTGTATTTGAACTCTAGAGCGGTCCAGATTTCTTTTGCCGAAGATGTTTGTATGTACAGATTGTACGCTCGATCGGATAGTGTATTCAGAATGTGTCCACGGCATAGGAGTTCATCTTCAGCTCGTTTGGTGCGGGCAGCAACCTGTTCAGGTGTGTCATTTTCAGATGCATCAAGCAATGACTGCAAATTCAGATTTAAGATGTAGAAGATCTTCAGCGCCGTCAGAAGAAACTTCAGTTTGTCTTGCCATCTGGTAAAATTTGTTCCATCAAACCGATCAAGACGAATCAAATATTGATTCATCAACTTGATAGATGATACACTATCGGCTTCCATTAGAAATTATGCTTTAAGATTATTGAGAATAATACATAAATAATGGTTTTCTGTAAATTATAAAAAGCCAACAAATGATATGAAATCAGGATAAGCTGAAGCATGTATGGAACGTTGTCCTTAAAACGTAATTTGTCCTTACTCAACTAGATTGAGTATGCTGAAAGGTTACAGGAAAATCGCTTCTACGATACGACGAGCCTGATGTGGATCTACGTTCAGCAAGCACGAAAATCCACCAATAGAACTTTGTTACACAATTTCTGGCAAAAAATAAAAGAAAAGATCCCAGAAAGAAAAAAAGAAGAAGAAACGAGTAAGACCACTGCACTAGTCAGTCCTTTAGCAAATGGTTCAGATGAACCGTTCTAGACCACACTGCTGGTCTGATCTTCAAGCAATGGTTCATATGAACCTTGCTGTCTTGTTGGAATTTTTGGTTTATAAGAGTGACTATAGTTCGTATGAATCTGCTGGAGTGTGTTGTGATGGTTTGGAAACCCATCTAGGCACTATTTATATAGGCAATGGTGGCTGGGAGTTATGGTCCAGAGAAATTAATCCAATTGACCGTTTCTGGCTATTAGGAGAAACTTGCCGTTATTGGCAGTTTCTGATCGTTCTGCATGTGTTGTAACAGCTGATGCATGTTGATCGTTGTGAGACATTAGCTAGTCATTTCTAGTTGTTGGGCTAGCCACATGCAGCAGTTTCTGCATGGTCAACAATCAATAGAATGAGGAGTTACACCTCCCTGCAACAGCTATATATATATTCAGACTTTATATAAGCCAAGAGACCTCATTCAGTCCTCTAGCCTTCCAGCTACTCGCACTCATTTTGCGCCGGTTCGCAAAGTGCGCCTCTACAGCCACACTACCTCACATGCCCATGCCTACGCCCTCGCACCGAGCCCGTGCTCGAGCGCGCACACTCCATACTCCTTGGACCATGTGGGTAAATATTATAATACTCCACTCTCCACATATATACCCAAAATCTTTCTTCCCCTTTTCTAATGTTGGACTATTCCCAAAACACAAGGAAAAAGTATTTTACAAACCTTATATATATATATATATATATATATATATATATATATATATATATATATATATATATATATATATATATATGGGAAAAGGTACTATGCGCTCGACCTCACAAGTCTGTCCCATGAGGTCGAGCTTTGTGGGCCCCATCCTGATGCATTTCGAAGATCTACCCCATCAGTCAGATGCACCATTCCATCGTGGGCCTAGGTCTCAAAAATCAAATCAATCCGTGACTTGTGTGGGCCACACCACATACAGAAGTGGGGAGGGGCCGTGCACCATTAAAACATTCATAATCATTTTTTGGACCCACCAAGATGTGATTTGCAAATCCAGCCCATCCATTATGTGTGTCCCACTTGGATGAGGGTTCAGACCAAGTTTCAGCAGCATTCAAAACTTAGGTGGGCCCCACCAAGTGCTTTTATATGTTTTAACGATGTCTTCACATGATTTTAGATGGTATGGCCCACCTGAGTTCCGTATACTGCTGATTTTTGGGATATCCCATAATTTAGAGGGGACCCATCAAATGCACGGTGTTGATGGTCGACACGCATCACGGTGGGGCCCACACAGCTCGACCTCACGGGAGCTTTTCGTGAGGTCGAGCGCATAGTACCTTTTCCCTATATATATATATATATATATATATATATATATATATATATAGAGAGAGAGAGAGAGAGAGAGAGAGAGAGAGAGAGAGATGCTCACACACAACTAGTTGGACCATTCAAATTGGTCCAACTAACTGTGTCATTTAACGAGCAGTTAATGTTAATAAATCTTTTCAGGTAGTTGATGAAAAGAAGTTGCTTGTCTGGGTGGGGCCCATTGTAGCATTACTGTGAAATCCACCAAATCATTAGGTGAGTCACTGCATGCTACAACCGATGCAAAAAGACCAGCCCTATCCCTGGTTCACGTGAACCACACAATTGGAACAAGTGTCGATAGAAAGCTTACCTTCCAAACTCTTTCTTTTGGTGTGACCCACTTGAATTATTTATGAGACTGATTTTTGGGTACGATGCCTAACATTTGGTGTGGCAGCTAATGGTTGGAGTAGATTTTACATTCTCATCACGGTGGGCCTTGTAAAAATTAAGGTTGGATGTCTCATCCAACTGTTTCAATTGGTATGACCCGCTTAAGTCATTGATTAGCTTGACCATTTTTTGGCTTTGAGCTCAACATGGCATTACACATCTAATAACCGGAGTAGATCTATTGAACATCCCGGTGCGCCCCACGTAGCTTCCAGTTGCAACCGGATGTTTTGGGCTTCGTTTCCAAAAATACGGGGGAGAGAGCATTGATAAAGGAGGGAGGGATTAAATGAAGAGAGAGAGAAAAAAAAAATAGAGACCAAGGAAGCTTGTTTTAAAAGAAAATGGAATACTCAGGGAAGTTGTACACTTATGATTTACCGTGACGACCTATAATGTGTAACAAATCCGGTCAGTTAAACATTTAGAGTCCCTTATGAGCGTATAAGCATGTGAAATATATAAAATATTATTTTTTTATAATTAATAATAGGATATTCTCCTGCAAGAAAATTGGGTAATTAAAAATTCATTCTAACATTCCATATTCAACTTGCATGTGTAGCAAAAGTAATTAAAATCATTTACCAATTTTTGCCGGTAAAATTAAATTAGTATGTCTTATTTGAGTAACAGATTGGATATGTGACACTTGTTCCTACTATACCTATATAAAACTTGATGGCATGTGCCCTCTCAAGAGGAGGCATTACTAGGGAATAAAAACAGGTTTTTTATATTTAATAGGCAGCTAGTTGGACCAATTTGAATGGTCCAACTAGTTTTGTGTGAGCATTTCTTATATATATATATATATATATATATATATATATATATCAACAATACAAGTAGGTCAAAATGACAGATATGATTGAGCATGATGAGCAGTGTTAAATGCACGAGTTGGCTTAACACCATTATGAGTATACATATATTCAAACATGGCAGAATATTCTAATTAATATAATTAACTTATACGTTGTTCATGCAATTTTGAAGTAGTCCCAAGTGCCTGTATATTATCTATCAAACTCTGACCGAAATATATATATCAACAATACAAGTAGGTCAAAATGACATATATGACTGAGCATGATGAGCAGTGTTAAATGCCTGAGTTGGCTTAACACCATTACGTGTATACATATATTCAAACATGACAAAATATTCTAATTAATATAATTAACTTATACGCCACTCATGCAATTTTGAAGTAGTCCCAAGTGCCTGTATATTATCTATCAAACTCTGACCGAAATATATATATCAACAATACAAGTAGGTCAAAATGACATATATGACTGAGCATGATGAGCAGTGTTAAATGCACGAGTTGGCTTAACACCATTACGAGTATACATATATTCAAACATGGCAGAATATTCTAATTAATATAATTAACTTATACGCCACTCGTGCAATTTTGAAGGAGTCCCAAGTGCCTGACCGAGTAGCTGTTCAAACAATATCTCTCTTTCCTACCATTCCTCGTATTTTTTCCCCTTTCCCTCCTTTAAATGAGGGGAAAACGGGGAAATAGGAATGCGTTAGTTTGCACCGTTTAAAAAATGATCTTGACGCTTCTAACACACACATGCCATAGTTCTATGGCCTCAGGCAAAACTATGGATGGATCATGACCGATGAATATGACTGAGAGGATGACATTAACCATTCCATTTTTCACATCCAATTTGGACCACTCACTATTTACTTTTAACCATTCATTTGGTGGACATGAATTGGATGGTCAGAATAATTTGCTTGATTCGTGTGATCTCACAGGTATGCTTCATCCACAATGGAAACCATAATTTGGATGATCTAGATATCTGTAGATCAGTGCCTTATCCGAGATGGACGATCACCACCAATACTTTAAATGGTGCAGTACTAAGATGAATATTAAGATAGGACAAAAGTCTATACGGCCCCCCTTTAGTGATGACTTTGGAGTAAGTCTACGGGACGCGGATTGCCTGTGCCTGAGATATCATCATGACACAAAACTTCTGTGGTCCCCACAAAGTTTCCAATGGTAGGCATTCAATCCCTGCTGTTTTGTGTAGTGTGACCCAAGGAGTTTTTTAATCTGCCTGATATTTAGATTCTAGCCCAACTGTGGTCTTGCAAAACTGATGGCCTGTGTGGATTTGTCACGGGGCATTTTTGTGGCCCCCACACAGCTTCTGACTACAAGAACTTCCTGTCCCCCGGGCACATGCAATCCTAAGTATCTGATATTTGAATTATTATATATTGAATGTGAGTCGTTGAGTTGTCTTCCTTAATTCTCTTTTCGTGGGCCACTTTACTTTTTTTGGATCTTCCAATTGGGGAATATGAGTATCTCAATCCACAAAGAGGCCCATTAGATCAGTCGGTCTAGATTACCGACCATCTTCCACATGATATACCATAAGCAAGGTGATGTTGATTGTCCGGATAGTAGGCCTGATTGTCGTGGATGAACAAGGACTGAATTTAGGCTAGCCGATCGAATCATCTTAACCATTGGATTTTGCAGGTCTAATTTGAATAAATGACCACTTTGACATCAACATTCCATATGATAACCACCAAATAGATTTCTAGATTGTTTGATAAGTGGGCATATGATGTGAGCCCTTGATTTAGACTTCTGATTGATGCCCATTTACGCCAAGTAGGATTAGACATTGAGAATTAGTGAACAATCTCCATCAACAATGAGATCTGGTTCGGATCATGAAACATTCTTAATGTGTATGGGATGATGTGTATCAACGTTTGCTAATGACTGGGACCTATAATTCACCGTGGGGGAGTTATTTGATGCTCTGGTTGGCCATGACGCTTGATATGCAAGCACAATGACACAAATGAATTCATTTTAAACCAACTAAATTCATGTGAAACTTATTGTTCTTAAGTTACAATCCAAAAATTAAATTGGCCCAACAATCCCTACCTTTGAATATTCACGAACACTTGTTTTATGAATTAGGAGCACTAAATATTGTTCATTTTTAACCGTTCAACAAATATTCAGCAAATCTAACAGTTTGATAACCATATAAGAGTAATATTTCTTACAATAAACATCTACAATTTCAAAATAATTTCTAACCTCTTGCATATCATCCATCACACTTACCAGGGTATTAAAGTATTTCTTCTCCATTAATACCCTACCATATTGACATAGAATCCAGAGTCCTCTCGCCATCATTATTACGCTTCATTCAAGCATCTTGTGAATGGAGAGGTTAATCCTTCCGAATTAGTTCTTTTTATATTGTTGCAATATACGTACGTGTGCAACCTTAAGGGCTTTTTCTTTCAGCGTGATTCGCTACCAAAGTTCAATAACAAAAACAATGGAGAAAGCGGCTATTAATAGTGTTTACAATAATGGCACTCACGATTGGCTTGAGGGACGACGATCCATTCGTTCCCCAATCAGGACTAAACTTTGTAGCGGGGTGATCATGATGTGCAGGATGGACATCTGTTCGTTGCTCAATCGGAACCGAGAGTTGTGCAAGACAGCTGATGAAGGGCAGATCTTTGGCAATTAATTCATTGTGTGATCGGAACCGAGCTTCGTGACAAGATGGCTAGTGTGAAGTGACATCTTATTCATGATCTCAATCGAAACTTAGCACGTGGCAAGACGGCTGTGCATCAACTATTCGTTCGTCGTCTGGTGTGTACTAGAGTTCATGGCGAGATGGCTAGCGAAATCACCTAGTATGTAGCAGAAAAACCCCACAACCTTCTGTTCGTAACTGAGCAATCTTCCTTGCGATCCATCATAATGCCATAAATGAAAGGTGGAGAGATAAACTACTAATTAAAAACTAGGGCCCCATGTTATGAGCAGCGATGAGGCTTAACTATGATTAAAAAAAAAATTAAAGATAAATGTCCATGGTAAACGGATAAATGAGAGTTGTTTGGTTGTATTAGCATGAGGCCTAGAACTTTTTTGTGGAGTATTGTTTATATAGGCTTTTGGGAGGCGGTGGCCTTGAGTAGTCTTCGACATCATGAAGGGTTTAGATGATCGGTCATACAAATCTATTTGATTCTTCCACATCTACATGGCCTAGTTTGTATGGCCACATGTAGAAGAGATGTACCTCAGTGTGTCGGCTAAAGTCTTCACATCTTTAGACTCCCAGATTGGAAAGTTGTTGTGATCCTTATGTCACTTGACGTTGGCATTAGCAGAGAGTTGCTTTTGGCAAGGCTCTGGTATTTAATAATAGATAGAGATCTACTTTAATGGGATTCTATCATTTAATGTTAAGAGAGAAATTTACTTTAATGAGCCTTTTTACTTTTGCAGAGAGTACTTTTAATACAACTCTAACATTTAATATTCTCTCTCATGTGCTATCTTTAACTTCTTATGTTAAGTCATCTACACCATACATGGCATGACTGCCACATAGTATATCTTGGGCTCATTTGATCTGGATGCGCTAAATCATATATAAACAATGATGATGGGCGCCAGTAGGATTTTGTCCATCATTTAGTGCGTGATGCCGACACATGGTGGCATATCATATAGCCCACGTTTGTGTGTAAAAAATGGGTATAAATAATGCTCCCAATGTCTCTTTACATTCAGAGAATGTGAAGAGATGTTGACCAATGGTTTTTGAACAATTTTTTTTCCTTTTATTTTTTTACAATTTACGATTGGTGCTATTTACAGTTACTATTCATTGAGCACTATTCATTTACCGCTATTCATTCGTCCGACATCGACTAATAGTTTTTTTTATTTACATTTTTTTCTTTTTAATTTTTTTATTATTCACAGCCAGTGATACTCATAGATACTATTTGATTGCTTGCCTCCATGTGCAGAGGTTCGTAAGCAGTATCCTGTGAATATAGGCTCAATCCCATAGGGAGATGAATTGCGAGAAGGAGAAAATTAAATGCAAAACAAACTAAGTAATAAAAACTAAACTGATGATTTGATTTTGGAATTTTTGAATGGATGTAATTCAACTGAATTAAAATAACATTCAAGCTTCAAAGTTCCACACATAGGTTAATGTTCCAAAATCATGATGACTTGGATAACACAACTAGGATCTGAGCACTATGGTTAGCCTAATCGGAAAATAAAACAGTTTAAATATTTTAATAAATAATATAAAATATTAGAAAATCATGGATTTGCACCATTGATATATATTCTCAAGCGCTAGTGATTTAAGAATTCAATATCAATGAGATAATGAATCAAAGAAATGTACCAGGTTGAGAACCTCTCCTATCTAGGAAATTTGATTGATCTAGGGTAAGCCTATCCATCGATGTGGATCTCATATGATGGAAACATATAGATCTCGCATTAGGATAAAAAATTAAACATAAACAATAGATAACATACATACACTATTCTTCTTATCATTAAAGTAATTAATCATCATAACTATGAAAATATTAAACCAATGTTCTTCCCTTCTAGCTTGAGCTAGAGGGAACTTAGAAAAACATAATTAGAATAGAAAAAGACAGCAACAAGAAAGAAATAAATGCAAATAGAAAAAATCTAAAAGAAAAAAATAATTTATAAAGCTTTAATAAAATTGAAAACCCTCTAAAAACCCTAAATCTTACTCTTGAATACTTTAAATGATTCTTAAGAATGTACTGGAAAGCCTTATTTATAAATGAGGAACTCTAACTTTCATTAAAAAAAAGTTAGAAAACTCTAGAAACCGCCTCAAATATACGTCATCTTCCAAAATAGACTTCACGCTGTGCAGTATGTTTAAAATAGACTTTACATTGCGCAGTTTTCTAAAATAGACTTTAGAGTTTTAAAATACATTTTTTCAGATTGATTTCAGGATTCTTCACTTCAAATCTGCGATTCTCTTCATTCGTCACTTGGTTTTCTTGGATCTTTAGCATGTAAAATTTTTAATCTTGATCTATTAAGATCCATCCATTGCCTTGGTGATTCTTGATCATCAAATCTATACTTTTAACACCCTTTTTCAATCCAAGCTCTTAAATTCACCTTGCAACACATACATGAATAAAATAGAACATTAAGTTGATTCATGTTTATAAAACCAAAATATAAATGGGAGAAATTATGTAATATTCGAGTCTCAACACTATTCATTAAGCATTATTCATCCGACACTATTCATCGACTGTCACTATTCATCAACCACTTTTCACCCAACACTATTTATTGGCCGACGCTATTCATTTGGTTGATTTCACTATCCATCCTCCTAATGACATTAATCCAGCTAATGGTACTATTCATTCGGCCGATAGCACTCTTCATCAACATTATTCATCATCGACACTATTCATCCGGCCGACAACACTATTAATTCGGTCGATGATGCTATTCACCCAATATTATCCATCATCCACTATTCACCGACTAACTTTTTCATTTTTCTTTATAGGGTGCTAATGATATATAATAATAATAATAATAATAATAAAGGTTGCCCCTCGAGCTATTTGACACATGTAGAGTAAAAGTGTGGCATCAAAGGCAAGAGGGTTGAGTTAATGCAATGTTGCTTTCTAGGATATAATTTATTGGGGCCATATTGGTCATATTGGCCATATAGTTGGCCACTGGTTATTGTTTCTCAATTAGTTTGAGAAATGATGATATGATTTTATCAGCCAAGCCTTGATTAAGGCTTCGCCCTTCTTCATACGCTTGCATTATTTCATGCGAACTACTAAGAAGTGGTAGACAATTTAGAAATGCTGCGAACCTGAGCATGGGCTCGGTTTGCATTCTCATTTATTCAAGGAGAGCGTGCATGTTTTCCAGACAACAATTCATGCTTTCTAGTAAATGGTTGTTAGAGGAGGATATAAAATCATGGATTGCAAGGGCTGGGGAGTGATTGACTTCTAACGGTGTATCCTTCTACACAACCCTTCCTTGATCTTCTGGCATTTTCATCTATTTAGATCTTCAAACTATAATATTGAATTGTTGAACTTCTGGCTGCACGTGCGTATCATTGGGCATGCCAGAAATAGTGCTGCTCTCAATTCAATCAAATAAGGCCACACGTGTGAGCGAGGGCCTAAATTAGATGCATGAGTGTGTGAGTAAGACGCACAGGCGTGCCAAAGTCTACCTGACATAAGGGTTGATTGAATTGTTGGTGTCTCCTACACCAAGACAGACATATTAGAGACTGGACACATAATCTAGAGTCTTCTTGGTCACCGATATTACACTCCATTCAAGTGATTTGTGAAATGAAATGAGGCTAATCCTTTCGAATGAGCTTTTTTTTCCTTGTGATAATAAACGTGAATCTACGACCTTAAGGACTTTTTCTTTAAGCATGATTCACTATCGAAGTTGAACAAAAAAAAAAAAAAATGAAGAAAGAATATATAAGACAAAAGTGTTCCTATATTAATGGTGTTTACAATAATGACACTCATGATTAACTTGAGGAACGATTATCCATTAATTGCCCAATCGAGACTAAGCTTTGTAGAGGAATGATTATGATGTATGGGATGGACATTTGTTCATCGCTCGGTCAAAACCAGGCATTGTGGCAAGATGACTGACGGATGACAGATCTTTGATAATCCATTCGTTGCTCGATCGGAACCGAACTTTGTGGCAAGATGGCCAGTGAAGTAACAACTTGTTCATGGTCTCAATCGGAACTTAGCACATGGCAAGACAGTTATGAATTGACTACCCATCGTCATCTAGTGTGGACTAGAGTTTGTGGCTAGATGGTCAACGGAATCACCTTCTACATAGCAGAAAAGCCCCGCACCATTCCGTTCAATACTGAACAATCTTCCCTGTAATCCATTAGAATGTCGTGAATAAAGGGTGTAGAGATAAACTACTAATTAAAAACTAGGGGCCTCATGCTATAAGTAACAATGGGGCTTAAACTAAAATAAAATAAAATAAAAAGATAAATGACCATGGTGGATGGATAAATGAGAGTTGTTTGGTTGTATTGGCGAAAGGCCTGAAGCTCTTCGTGGAGCGTTATTTATATAGGCTTCTAGGAGGCAGTGGTAGCCTTACATAGTCTTCAGTATTGTGAAGGATTCGGACGATCAGTTGTAGAAATCTCTTTGATTCTTCCACATTTGCGTAGCCTATTGCATATGGCCGCATGGACAAGAGATATATCTCGGTGCATTGGCCACAATCTTTACATCTTAACTCCCACGTTGGAAAGTTGTTTAATCCTTATGTCACTTGGCTTTTGCACTCTTGAGAGTTGCTTTTTGCAATGCTCTAATATTTAATACTAAATAAAGATCTCATTTGTGTTCTTCCTCTTAAAGTCATCTACACCACAAATGGAATGGTTGCGTTCTTCCTCTTGAAGTCATCTACACTACAAATGGAATGGCTACCACATGACATGCAACGAATGTATGTTGTTTATCCATGCTGTCCATCCATTTTTGGAACTCATTTTAGGGGTTGAGCCCCAAATTGAAGCATATCCAAAGCTCAAGTGGACCACACCATAGACAAAATTGGGAATAATGATTTCCACTGTTGAGACCTTGCTATGGCCCACAATGATATTTATTTGTCACTCAACCTATTCATAAGATCACACACATGGATGAAGGGAAAACACAAATATCAGCTTGATCTAAAACTCCATTGGCGATCAGGAGTTTTTCAATGGTAGACGTTCAATTCACACTGTTTGTATGATCCTTTTGAGCCTTAAATATGCTTATTTTTGGGCTCGAGTCCTTGAAATGAGCCAATAAAATACATAAATCAAGATGAACCCCACGGAGTTTATTCAGTGTATTGAGTTGCTCAATACGCAATCCGCAATCCGCAATCCGCTTAGGGGCTATAATATTTCAATCTGGGAACACTTGGAAAATAGATTGCTAGTAGGGGTGTCAATGAGCCGTGCTTGGGGCTGAAATTTTAGATTTTTGGATAAAGCTGGCCCAATGGTCTGGCCGTAAACAGTTCAAAATCTTAGCCACGACCTATCTCATGTCCGGTCCGTTGACAGCCTTAATTGCTAGCGTGGAACATTAAACCATGGGTCACATGTATGGTGTACCTGTACATGCCAGTAAGGACGTTTCAAATCCTGGGCCCATGTCCAGGCTGACTTTTCAAATCATGGCCCCATGACCAAGCGGAGGATGTTTAGCCCACGTGGTAGTAATTATGCATCCATGTCATTCCACATGTACGTGGCATGCATCATCCTCATCTAAATCACTCGTTCCTTTCCTGAGCCTCAACCAGAAGCGGATTGCATGGTGTATTACACACCACTGACCTTGGTGGTGTGTTGAAGTCAGGCCCATTATAATTATGTGTTATGTCCAAACTGTCCATCTATCATTTTAGGGCATGCGACCAAAAATGAGGCAGATCCAAGATTCAAGCGGCCACACCATAAAAAGCAGCGGAATTATAATGCCTATCCTTGAAATTTTCTTAATGCCGATCATGATGTTTATTTGCCATCCAACCGGTTCATAAGGTCACACCTGAACGAATGGAATATATATATATATATATATATATATATATATATATATATATATATATATATATATATATATATATATTCTCTTAATCCAAAACTTGTGGCACCCAAGAAGTTTTCAACGGTGGGCATCGTTACCTCCTCTGCTTTCTGTCGATTGATCCACTCGAGATTTGGATCTTCCTCATTTTTGGATTCATGCCTTAAAATGTTCTTACCAAATCAATGGATGGTTTGGATATAACACATACATCATGGTGAGGCCCATAGAACTTGGTGATGTTAACGCACAAGTAAGATCGGTGGTGCGTGGCACATCACACAATCCTTTTCACCTCAAACCGTTGATTTGGCACTAACAAAAACATCCAGGAGACTTTTTTAATGATAGCCCGCCATTTATTTTAGTGACCATGTGCACACCACCAATTAATTGGTTGGGACGGTCTATTGAGGGTCGGTGTTTTTTCTTTCTTCCTGCACATTCACAGTCAGCAAACATCCTTTCTTGCTTTTCAATGCCTTTTGACCTAATTATTTTTGTTAACAGTAAGTTACGCTTAAGCAGTGTTTGAAAGATCAAACCTACCTGATGTTATAATTTAAAAAAAAGTACAAAATAATTCTAGGTCAACAAAAGGTGCCGGTTTGACTTTCGAAGGCGGAGCGTGGACGTGCAGCCCAAATTTGTGGTAGCATAGTCCAAAGACATGACCTGAACTTGCAACGATGTGGCCCTGCATCTAGGCAAAAAATAAAATAGTACGTGTTCAAGTGTCCCCAAATTTTTATTATAGCAAAACATAAAATGGTAGAAGTGTCTCACTTAATGTTGAATGATATTTTAAATCTGTAAATTAACAGGTCTATCGATGACAAATTCAATGTCATCCAATAGACTTCGATGCCATTGGTAAAAAATTGAAATTTATCGATTTGGTTGCTAGACACTTTTGGTGCCCTGTTCGATGTCATCGAAAGCTGCTTGATGCCATCGGTAAAATTTAAAATTTTCATATTTAGTCGCTGTAACGTTTTAGTTATTAGTTCAATGCCATCGAAGTGGGTTTGATACCATCGATGGTTTGTCAATGCCATCGAAGTCCCATCGAATGTGTCATCAAACGTATGTGCAGAGTTACGTAGAGTTATGTATTTGCGGGATTTGTTTTCGATTTTGATTGTGATTCTCATAGAGGCTATATATATGGGTGTAATCGGATCAAAGGGAATCTAAGCCCTTGTAATTTATTCCTAGGATTTTCAAGAGGTTGTAAGGGGAGATTCGAGGCTTGTTCAAATTTGGTATTGCCTTTATCTCTTGTACGTAATTTCTATTTCTATAGTGATATTTGTCGCTTTGTGCAGTGATTTTTTCTCAAAGGGATTTTTCCACATTAAATTCGGAGTCTTTGTAATTGTGTTTGATTGTGTTATTGGAATACTTTGCCTAATTCATCTCTATGTGCTTCCGCAATCCCTCATCACCTAAAATATTTGGGTTTTTGTTGGTTGAAATGGAATTGTTATTGTGTCTTCTCTCTTAATCAAACCTTTGTTAGCTACCTATATATGGAAAGGTTTGTAATATACCTTTCAAGATCATTACATGACTAAAGGTTCTACTGCATACCAATGAAAAGAGACCACCCTGTCAAAAACGCTACACAAAGCATACAAACCAAAAGAAACAGCAGCCCACGTAACTAGGCCCTGTTTAGAATTGGAGAATCCCAACTTCATTTTCATTTTTTAATTTAGAAAGGCTTCAATCCTTAAAAGGGAGATGTTTGAGAGTCATGTGTAGTTGAACTAGACAATGTTCCTAGTGTCGCCAGTATTATTTGATAATATTGCCAACATTAAAGAATCTAGGGTAAAGTAAAATTTGCAAGATGTAATTGATAATGTCATTAATATGATTGACATAACATTATTGAATGCATTGAGATATAAGCAACATCGATCCCTTTAAGAAAAAACACCATATCATAAATATCATTCAATATTATCTACAATATCAGCATTAATACTTGTGAATTTCATAAAATAAAATTTTTTTTTAAAAATTCAAAATTTTGGGTAATATTTCCTAGGGTGTTTTAAGTAGTGCATTATATGTGCTGAATAATCAAGTTATTTATTAAAATTAATGCATTAAAATCATTATTTAAATATTTTTGTTTGACATTGTGTAAGTTGGGCGTGTATGCAATGGAAACCTATTGTTTATAGTTGTTCTTTTGGAATATTTGAATCTCAAGTTTGTAAACATACGCAGTTTAACATCTCCTGAAATTTCACTTAAAAATTTGATGTTTTTCCCAATGTTTTTCAGAGTGATATTTACCCAGTATCTGCAATATTATCAACAATATCGATACATATTTCCACATCCCAAGTCATGTAAAAATATCGATACTTTCAATAGTGGGTGTTCTAATGTATAATGTGTCCTTCACAGGCTTGTGCAAGAAGCTGACTACAAATACACTAGTTGCAATTTTACTCCCAAGTCAGAAAATGATTTCTTGGAGTATGCCGATCTTGTCTCTCACAAACTTCGCCCATACATGCTATTGTGATTATGTGCTAGAGAGGTAGACTCTTATCCACATTGCAAGCTTTGTTTTGCGGTGCTGATTTTGGTTCCTTTTCTTTTACATAACAGAAAAGCTTTCATTACATAGGCCCTGTTAAAGCTTTAAGGAGGCTCTCTTTGACTACAATGAAAGCAACAGATGTTAAAGAGGTGGCTTCTTCCATCACAGCAATTTCAAACAAAAAGCTTAAGGCTGACAAGGAAGCTAATGCAGGCAAGAAGTAACAATGTAAGTATGCAAAACTTTCTAAGGTGCGCTACATAGTTTAACACCTGAAAACTCGACTCAATGTCCGACTGAGTTAGGTTGACTTAACTCAATGTCTAATTATTAAATTAACAAGAATATTTGAGTAATAATCAATATTGAGACTATAATAATTTGATTATAAGAGCCCAAATAAATTGCATGGCTTGAAAGCAGAAGTAGTTAATTTCTCTTATTGAGTGATGTAGAACGGGTTGCAAATTCATTCATAGTTAAGATGGACTAAAGAAAAGAAGCCAAGAAGGATTGACCACACTTAGCATAGTTCAACCGGTCGTCTTTTATGGTAGACAAGTCAAAATTCCACTAGAAATTTCAGATTGCTTGATGGTTGATTTCTACTAGTTTAGACAGGTCGAAATACTAATCACAGGTCTGTTCAACAAGTCGAAATAATATTCGACAGGTTGATAGAACGGGTTGACATGTCAAAATTTACAAAATTTTTTATTTAAATCTCTGGACACTTTTTGGCTATTTCGACCTGCCGACCTGACAGGTCGACGAGCAGTGGAAATTTGTGTATTTTTTGGAATTTGCTTCCATATTTGATTAGAACTCTTTGATTACGTTTTAGGGTTTATTTTGGATTATTTAAAGGGTGTTAAACTCATTTTTATTATACATTTAATCTATCAATTAAAATTCTTAGAAATTTTATTTCTTCTCGTGGATTTGAGATTTTCTTCTATGGATTCAAGGTATTTATCGATCAAGGAAGACAGTGATCGACCTCATCATGTCCTCCCCTGCGTTAGGTATCAATGTGAGACTTTCTCATCGGACTTATGGCTTCTAACGATGGGTCAGGCAACATTTTAATGGACGGTGCTCTAGGAAATTTTTCTTTAATAGTGGCAGCTTTCGAAAAGGCGCAGTGAGAGAATCGGCAAGTTATGTAATGGCTGCAGGCTGTCATCGATCGCATGTTGGAGGTTTTAGGGTAGCTCCGTGTTCATGGCAGTGATTCACCCTCGTTAAGCATTAAAATTAGTAATCGCATCAATCGCATGGCGATGCCGACACTGAATTGCAAGATCACACCTGAGTAGGTGGGATCCGACGACGAGGAGATCGACAACATGATCCTCCAACATACAAGATGAGGATGCAATTGGGTAGATCGAGTGGGTCGATACTTCCGGATAAAAGTCAAGCTCCCTAACTTCAAGGGCTAACTCTATATCAAGGACTTCCTCGATTAGCTGCTTGAAGTCGAACACCTCTTCGACTACATGGATGTCGTTGGAGAGAAGAAAGTTAAGTTGGTACTTATAAGTTGAAGGGCAGATATTCAGCTCGATGGTAGCAACTTCAGCTCGCACGGACGAGACAGATGAAAGTGCTAATCCACACATGGCCGCGGGATGAAGCAGTTGTTACGCGCATGATTCCTCCTCAGCGACTACGAGAAGGTATTGTTCCAACAATACCAAAATTGTTGGTATGGTAGTTAGTCAGTGAGAGATTACACAGAAGAATTCTACCACTTGGCGGCACAAAATGATTTGGTCGAAACTGAATTGTAGTAAGTTGCCCGATTCAATGGTTGATTCTGTGTTGCAATCCAGGATCGGGTTTAGATGTGACCTGTTTGGACAATGAATGAAGCGATCAAGCTAGCCACCCTAGCGGAAGTACAACTCGAGCACACCAACACACGGACCTATCCTACTAGTAGGGTAACCGTAGTGGGTCCTTCATAAAGAGCTCCATGAACCAAGGGAAAAGAACCTATAGGAGGACGACCTCAACCTCCTACAGTCACGAACCAAGAGCCGAGAAGCGGACAAGTAAGACCCCAAAGAACAATAATCATTGTTGCCAGTCCGAGCAGGATCCCAGACCCATATGGTCGGCCACGGCCTGACTATTGCTATCGATGTGGCCAACCGGATTACTTATATATGAAACACTTGCCCTCAATGATAGGTGGCAAACGTCACCAATAATGATGGTGGAGCTGAGAACACAAAAGAAGACCCAAAAGATGATGAGTTAACGCATGTTGTGGATGGCAAAGTAGATTAGGTTCCACGGGATCATGGTTAGTCACGAGTCATGAGCGGCTATTATATGCACCAAGGAAGGAAATACATTCACAGCGACACAACATCTTCTGAACAAGGTGTACATCGAATCGAAAAGTCTATTAGGTGATCATCGACAGTGAGAGCAACGAGAACATTATCTCCAAGGTCACGGTAGAGAAATTGCAACTGAAAATGGAGAGTCATCCCTCCCTATATATGATCGGCTGGATTAAGAAAGTCAGCCAGACGAAGGTAACTAAACAATGTACTATATAGTTTTCAATTAACAAGCATTATAAAGCCCAAGTAATATGCGACTTTGTTAACATGGAGGGCTGTCACATTCTACTTGGTCGACCATGGCAATCTGTTCGTGAAGTCACTCATAAATGACGAGATAATGTGTACATTTTCGTCAAAGACGGTTGCAAAACTATACTAGCCCCTATAAACCCAGATGAGCCACCCGAAACTCATAAAGTGGAGTGGCACTCTCCTAATCATACGGGACTTTATGGAGGAATACAAGGAGACAGGACAAGTATATACATTAATTTACATGTAACTCTATGGCATTCAGGCCAATAGAGAGTCCAAAACACATAGGCTTACACAAAATTTACATGTAAAGAACAAGCCTATAAGAATAGTTTATGTGATAGTGTGTGGGATGTGATTCCTATTAATACTTATACGTTTACTAAATCATGCATCATAATAATTATTTGATAGACATAAGCATAACTAGATCAATGCATACAAAACAATCCTAAATACAATTATATATAGTGGTTCGGCTACTTGCCTACTCCTCTCCCGGCGGACATACTCTCTTCTAAAGTGTACCAGATTTCACTATCCAATGGTTTTAAATCAAGTTAACTATGAACCTTCACAACCTATACAAAGTTAACTAAGGGACCTACACAAGGTTGCCTTAGGTGCCTCCACAAGGCAACGAGTCCTACGCAAAAATACAAACTAGGAGCCTACACAAATCAACCTATGCCTACACAAGGCAACACGTCCTTTACACGAACAACACATCCTACACAAGGACAATATATTCTCTTGTCGGAGGCCTACAAGTATGTCTTGGCAAGTTTGTCACTTAAACTCTAAATCTCAATCCTACACAAGAAAAGAGCTTCAAACTCAATGGACTCTTTATACTTACAGATAAGTGAGCGAGCCCATTTCTTGCACAATCTGAAGATCTTCAATGTTCACAAAGAGTCTTCAGCTCCCTTGAACCACAACCACTTCTAATGCTTCGATCAATGCTCTAAGGTTGTGAGATTTAGGGTTTTGTTGTTCTTCTCTATTTAGATGATATGATTTAAATACATAGAGAAGGTTCTTATGAGCTATGCATTTAAGAGTTCCAACACAATGATTTGCCTATGATGACTTCATTTGGAAACTCATTGAATGCTAGAGTTCATAATTCAATCCAAGCAATGAAGATGTGAGTAAATGCTTATGCCAAGGATTGAATGATGAACTCTAATGGGAAAGAGAGAATCAGGAAGAGGGTGTCAATTCTTGAAGCAACTCTCTCAAACTTTCTTAAATTCTATCTCCTTATACAACAAGCAAGTCATGTGTATTTATAAAGATGAAATCCCAATGGTAAAAAAATGAATAGAAATATGACATTGTCGATGCCATCAAAGGGTATTTGATGTCATCGAAATTTGAATTTCGATGTCATCAAACCTTCTTCGATTGCATTGACTTCTTACGCAAGATATTCAATTGGGTGTGGGATAGACTCTGTCCAGTCTCATCGAATATCCTTTGAGGTCATCGACGTACACTTCAATGCCATCGAGGGATGTCTCAATGCCATCAAGATTTCTTTTTGAAAAATACACAAAGGTTGCTGGATTGCTTTGTCCCTTGTTCGATGTCATCGATCTGACCTTCGAGTCATCGAATTTTGAATTTCAATGACATCGAATGGTCTTCGATGTACTTGAAGAAAATAGGTTTTCCTGGAAAGCTTGATGAACAAACTAGAGTTAGTTTCGATGCCATCGAACAATCTTTGATGCCATTAAAACTTACTCTCGATGCCATCGAAAGGAGTTCGATTACATCAAGGAGCACTTGGAGAATTTTTGGATTTTAGAGGAAGTAACCCAAGGTCGATGCAATCGAAATGCGTTCGATGTCATTGAAACATATGCTTCGATGTCATCGAATAGCATTCGATGCAATTGACAATTCACAGAATATTTTCATTTTGTTGTCGGACAATTAGGGCATGTATTCGAGGCAATCGAAGATGTCCTCGATTGCAGCTCGATGCAATCGGCAGGGCATATGTTTTTCCTATTTGATCCATTCTTCCGCCAATACTCAAAGTGTAAACAACTCGAACTTACCAGAAGATGTTGAAAGTAGGTTTTTAAGGTAAGTTGGGTTCTTGAGGGGCATATACCTGTCAGGGTTTGTTTTGAGTAGAGGAGGCTTAGTTTACCTGTTTGGAGCATGATCGTATGCCTTCATCTTTGATGAGTCTTGAGCTTGATGTCTTTAACTCAGGGCTCACTTGACTGATAGATTCAACACTCACGTATATTGATAAACAAGAGCACTCTCACAAATAAGTTAAAATATAGGATAACTACTCCTTTAAAATTGGTGTTGTGTAGCACGCGATCTATTTAGGAGAGAGAAATCTGACGTATCTTACTAGCTTGAGTCATAAAAAATGACATGGACCAATGAGACCCAGTGACACTGGAATTTCTTGTGCCTTTAACACAGACGATCCACACTCAATTATAATTTATAAGTGATTTATATATTCATTAGGTTTGGGTTGGGTCGGGCAACCTGAGACCTCAACTCGAGCCTGACCCAAGTTTTATTAGGGTTGTTGTTTATATAGGCCAAGCCCGAGACCGAACCGATACATCTTGCTCGAGCCCAACCCAATGTCGGGTTGGTCACAGGTCGGTTGGGTTGAACCCACCTAACTTTCAGCCTTATTTATTATAACCATAAATCATCTAAGGATTTATGGAACACTCTCATGAAAAATACTGCAATGAAGAGGTTGGATCTAAAAATATGCGGTAAGTCGTTTTAACTGATACATGATGATAGACGACAAATCTATTGTAGCACAAATAGAAGAAATCCAACTCCTCTTCAATAAGGTATTACAAGAGGGCATTAAAGTCGATGAATAATACTTGGTAGCATCTATTATCGATAAGTTACCACCTCTGTGGAAGAAATTCCAGAAGGACCTTAGACAAAAAACTGATAGTTTTACGATGGAGAATTTGGTTGTGGATATTCATATTAAAGAGGAGGCTCATCTTCAAGATTGTAAAGATGATGATCGTCCTAAAGTAAATAATGTTGATGCCAAAATTCAACACCTCAAAAAACCTAATAATCTTAAATCCAAAAAAATTGTACAAACATTTCAAGAAAGTTAAGGCTAAGTTGGGATGTTTTTTATGTGGTGTTATAGGCCATTTTGTTAGGAACTACAGACATCGTAAAGGAAAAGTTATAGCAAAAGTAGATAAAACAGATAAAGCTGATGAGGAACAACTGGTGGTTATGATCACGGAGACATGTGATGTTGATGTGAAAGAAGGATTGTGACTTAATTTAGGAGCTATGAGACATGTTGGGTTGGACTGATCATGGTTTAACACTTATGAACCATCCTAACATCAACAGATTATTCATATGGCTAATACCGCAATTGCTTAAGTCGTTGGAAAAGGAAATGTGACTCTCAAGTTCACCTCTAGGCGAGAACTCACCCTTAAAGATGTATTGCATGTCCTAAAGCTAAGGAAGAATTTAGTGTCTCATCACTTGCTAAATGAGGCTAGAATTAAGGCCGTTACTAAATATAAGCAAGTTGTTTTTTCTAAAAATGTAAAGTTTGTAGGGAAAGCTTATAAAGTAGATGGTATGTACAAATTATCTGTTGACTTGAATAAATCTTCTTTTTCTTTTGCTTAGTTTATTAGTGTCCATAATGTGAATGTTTGGCATGGTAGATTGTGTCACATCAATACTAGATATATAAAGATGATGAATGTATTATACACAATTCCTAAATTAAGTGACAAGTTTACTTATGATAAGTGTGTGCATTGTAGTATGGAAAAATCAATTAGAAAACCCTTTCAATCTATCGATAAGGATTCTAAAATCTTAGGCCTGATGTATTCTGATATTTGCGACTTAAAATGAATTTTATTACCTTTATAGATGACAACTCTAGGTTTTGGTATGTGTAACTCATTAGGTCTAAGGATGAAGCCTTAGACAAGTTTAAAACCTTCAAGGTTGAGGTAGAAAATCAGCTGAGTCACAAAATCAAATGCTTAAAAATGATAGGAGTGAATACTCTTCTTTGGCCTTCAATGAGTTCTATGAATTCCATGAGATTATTCATCAATTCATTACTCCCTATACTCTTAAGCAAAATGGAGTTGTTGAGAGAAAAAATTGTACATTAATAGACCCAGTGAATACCATGTTTAGTTCTTCTGGATTACCTAACAGCTTATGGGACAAAGAAATTCTAATAGCTGCATATATCCTTAATAGGGTTCATTCGAATAAAAGTGACAAATTTCCTTATGAGTTGTGCAGGGGTAAGATTCCTAACTTAAATTATCTTCGGACAAGGGGTTGTCTAGCTAATGTTAGACTAGTAGATCCCAAATGGGATAAGTTAGGAGATAGAACTATGAGTTGCGTATTTGTTGGATATGCACTCAACAATAAAGCTTATAGGTTTTTAACCTTAGGTGACTCTACGATTATAGAATCTAGAGACGCAAACTTCTTTGAGGAAACATTTTTTTTAAATTAGAAATTAGTGAGGGTGAGCCTCTAAATCCTAATACTAGATTGGTTGAATAGTATAGTCCAAAAGATTTAATTGAACTTGATGTTATGCCCAGGGTTAGTAAAATGCCAAGGGTTGTAAAGAATTTTGGACCTAACTTTTATTATTATAACGTAGAGAGCGACCCCGTATCATTCAGAGAGGGTATGTCATCTTACGATGATTCCTTTTGGAAGGAGGTTGCAGATTCAGAGATGGACTCCATCATAGTTAATCATACTTGGACCTAATAGTCTTATATATAAGTATAAGGCTACCTTAGTAGCCAATAGATATAGACATAAATGAATAAATTTCTTTAATACTTATTCACCTGTCTCTAGAATTACATTGATTAAAGTACTGGTCGCGATTGCATCCATATATAACTTAATAATGCATCAAATGGATGTTAAAAATGTCTTTTTGCATATAGATCCTGATGAGAAAATCTATATGGAGCAACCTGAAGGGTTTGTAGACCCTGTTCAACCTTTAAAGGTGTGCAAACTTAATAAATCCTTGTATGGCTTGAAACATGCTCATAAATAGTGGCATGCTAAGTTTAACTCTATTTTAAGAGATGATGGTTTTAAGATAAATGAAATAGATAAATGTATATATTATAAAAATAATGGTGCATTGAGTGTCATTATAGGTTTACACGTTGATGATCTTCCAATATTTGGATCAAATTACATCATCATAAATCAAACCAAAACATTACTATCATCTAAGTTTGAAATGAAAGTCTTAGGAGTGGCTAATGTGATCCTTGGGATTAAGATTACCAGGAAAAATGATGAAATACTTCTTTCTCAATTTCATTATATTCAATCCATTCTAAAGAAGTATAATATGTTAGATTACAAACTTGTTTTTACTCCTTATGACCATAGTATGCACCTATTGGCAGACCCTTAACCGAGTATCCATTTTGTTCGGTTAGGTACTGCGGTCCTACCGGTCGAATTCCGGTGACCCGCGACCTGTAGGTAGCGTTTACGATCATCCTTAAATCTCATCTTTTAAACCCGACTCGGATCGACCCGAAACCTATACATTTATGACTGCGTCGGTGCCGCAGTTTCAACGCTGTGTCTCGTATGTAAATCCGATGTGTACATCAAAAGTTGTAGGTCACACTTCATACGGACCCTTGATCGTCTTTGTGGGACCCACCTAGCATGTGCACGCTCACCCTAGGAGCATGACATCATCTATTCCATAATTACCTAGCTAGCCTAGCTAGCCTAGCCCACCTATAGCCTATCTAGTTATCATGAGAATTCTCTTCTCAAGGCAATGATCACTCCCTCTCTCCCATGTGCCATTATTGTTTCTCTTCTCAAAGCTCATCATGACCTTACAAACCATCATTCTCTTGCTACATCTTTCCCTCTCTCTCATTTATCTTCATTTTCCTTTCTTCCTCTCCATTTGCAAGTGAGAAAAATGTCCACCATTCCAGCAAATTTCAGCCCTCTTTTCTCTCATTTCCCCCTAAAACTCAATATCAACCGTTGATCTCTATCCCTTGGAGTTAGAGGAGCTTGGTGATAGGAGAAAGTAGAAGTTCTTGTGAGGTGGGCGAGCATTTAGAGTAGTTTTCAGATTTTTCCTCTTGGATCTTCTTTATTTTATTCATAGGAGCTTATGGGGCCCATTAATTGATGGTGGAGGTCCCCCATATCTCCATGGGTGTGGCCAACGTCCCACCTTGTGCATGCATGTTCCATAGATGGGGTCGTTCTCCATGGACCCCATCATGGTAATTTTCATTTGATTTATGACTTATTGGGGTCATCTAGACCCTAGATCCTTGGTGGGGATGGCATCCCCACCTTAGATTCGATTTCTAGATCCATACATGTGTAAGATCTAGTTCGTATCTTGATATAGTGAATGTTGTATGGTTGTAATGATGGAAAGGGCATCAGTAGAGGTGGAGCCCCCTCTCCTATGGCCGGATTTCCTTTCTCCTTTCTCTATTATTGATTTCTGATGTGTGTGGCCCACTTAGAGGCCCTGGAATGTCCAGACCATCCAACAAGGTGGGACGCCCCTTGCTGTCCATTTTCTGGACATTGGGTGTCCTACTTGCTGTCCCAAAGTGACATGCAATGAGTTTTAAGGTGGGATCTTGGTCTGAAAGTTTGTGGGGCCCACTTAGGTAGGCCATACCATTATTTTTGTGGAGTATTTTCCTTTGTCCAGCAAGATACGGGCAGATATATTCAGCTATATGTTGCTGTCCAGAAATTTCTGGACTGTTTTCTGGACTGTTGTAATTGATCTTTGGCTGGGGTTTTGGCCTTGCATGAAGACTTGATTTGACCTTATTAAGGGGAGATTCTTGGAGGTGTGGACCCCACCTTGATGTATGTTGAATCCCACCTCTAACTGTCCCTGATTGGACGTTATTAGAGCAGGCCCAAAGGGTGGGGACGGTCCAAATTTCTGAGTTGTCTAGCCTCTTTGTATGGTGGAAAAACATAAATATCAGTTTAGTTTTGGGGATGGTCGGCCACTTTTGTGGACCGCACCTTGTTGTACACTTGTGAAGGCTTGTTGGCCACCCATTTTCCCCAATTTTTGATAAGCCAAGGCCCACTCCAATGGGGTGTACAAGTCAAGGACAGCAATATTTCCAGCAGTATATTTTAATTTTAACCTTGCTGTCCATAAATTTGTTTCATGTATGTATAAAATTGAGGCATCTCCTCTTACCCATTTTGTGGTCCATCATGTTGGCACCCTCCTAATGTGCTTGGGGGCCATCAGGACCACCCATTTTCCAACCATTTTGGAGCTGGGCCAGCAGCCCAACTGTTGGACGTCTAGCTGAGCTGACATCCAACAATGGAATGGCCGTCCTCCCCCTTGTGGCCCACCTTAATGTATGTTTTATCCAGGCCGTCCTCCCCTATGTGTGGCTCACTTGGTTAGGGACCATTCCTTGGTGGGACGTCCACAAGTGGGGCCCACCTTGGTGTTGTTTTGGGGCAGGCCGTCCAGGCCATTGGACCGCCCAACCCATGTGTGACACCCAGTATTTTGGGCTGCTGCTGGACTTGCAGTCCAGCAGCAGACCCACTTGACTTATGTATTGTATCTTCACCCTCCATCTGGTGGGGCCCTCTGTGATTATTGCTAGCCATCATAAGATTAATGTGTACTCAATTTTACTATCAGTTGGACCTCAACAGGCCCAGGAAGTTGGGTGGGCTGAAAGTCCAGCAAGGGGCCTTAGAATATTTTGTATATAGCTGAAAGTTGTCAGGTTGTGAGGCCCACAAAATAGAGAGACTTGTGTACATACATCATGCCTTTATTCTTGAGATTGTTGGGCTTAATTAGTGCCTTATGAGGCCCACCTTTAGTTGATTAATGACGACCCAACATAGTCCAGATTTTTGGGATGTCCAGCAAGCCCAGGTGGGCTGGGACGTCCAAATTTGACCCAGTCCTTGTGCATGGGCTGTTTTCACATTATGTTGGACTATGTGGGCTGAATTGTATATGTGATTGGGTCCTTGATTACCCACCTATTTTACCTAGACTTGGGCTGATATTGTAAGGCCCATCTTGGCCCAACTTGGATTTGTTTTACATATGTACTTGGGTTTATGGGCTGCCCATTAGGCCCAACATAATGTATGAATTCGGTAGCCATTGTTCTTGGGCCATAATTTGGCCCTTTGGGCCCATGTTGTTGTATGTAGGCCTAAGGCCGTTTTCTTGAGGCCCATCATGTGAGATGATATGTATGTATTGCTACCTATTTTATTTACATGGAGGTATTCGGGCCTTGGGCCTTAGTTTAGCTAGTTTTCTTGTTGGGCCACCTTCTTGGGGATAATGGTGGTTAAATGTCCCCATTGTGGACCCCTCTGGGCCCATTTGTTAGGCCCATTCTCATCTATTGGTGGTTGAATGTCCACCTTAGACCCTTTGGTAGGCCCATTCTCACCTATTAGGCCCATAGTATTTCTCACTTAATCTTTGTGGGCTACCCCAAATTGTTGGGCCCCACTAGTAGTTGTGCTCTTTCCATGCCTTTATTCTTGAGATTTTTCGACTATGTTGGGTCCTCATTAATCAACTAAAGGTGGGCCTCATAAGGCACTACTTAAGCCCAAAAATCTTAAGAATAAAGGCATGATGTATGTACATAAGTCTCTCCATTTGGTGGGCCTCACAGCCTGACAACTTTCAGCTATATACAAAATATTCTAAGGCCCCTTGTTGGACTTTCAGCCCACCCAACTTCCTGGGCCTGCTGAGGTCCAGCTGATAGTAAAACTGAGTGCACATTAATCTTATGATGGCCAGTAATAATCATAGAGGGCCCCACCAGATGGAGGGTGAAGATACAACACATAAGTCAAGTGGGCCTACTGCTGGACTGCAGCAGCCCAAAATACTGGGCGTCACACATGGGTTGGGCGATCTAATGGCCTAGACAGCCTACCCCAAAACAACACCAAGGTGGGCCCCACTTGTGGACGTCCCACGAAGGGATGGTCCCCATTCAAGTGAGCCACACACAGGGGAGGACGGCTTGGATAAAACATACATTAAGGTGGGCCACAAGGAGGAGGACGCCCAGCGCATTGCTGGATGTCAGCCCAACTGGACGTCCAGCAGTTGGGCTACTGGCCTATCTCCAAAATGGCCCGAAAATGGGTGGTTCTGATGGCCCCCAAGCACATGAGGAGGGTCCCAACATGATGGACCACAAAATGGGTAAGAGGGGAGGCCTCAATCTCATACATACATGAAACAAATTTATGGATAGTAAGGTTGAAATTAAAATATACTGCTGAAAATACTGTTGTCCCTGACTTGTACACCCCATTGGAGTGGGCCCATGCCTACCAAAAATTGGAAAAAATGGGTGGCCAACAAGCCTTCACAAGTGTACAACAAGGTGGGGTCCACAAAAGTGGCCCACCATCTCCAAAACCAAACTGATATTTATGTTTTTCCACCATACAAAGAGGCTGGATGGCCCAGAAATTTGGACCATCCCGACCCTCTGGGCCTGCTCCAATAACGTCCAATCAGGGATGGTTGTAGGTGGGATTCAACATACATCAAGGTGGGGTCCACACCTCCATGAATCTCCCCTTAATAAGGTTAAATCAAGTCTTCATGCAAGGCCAAAACCCCAACCAAAGATCAATCACAAAAGTCCAGAAAATAGTCCAAAAATTTCTGGATAGCAAAATATAGCTAAATATATCTATCCATATCTTGCTTGACAAAGGGAAATACTCCACAAAAATAATGGTATGGCCTACCTAAGTGGGCCCCACAAACTTCCAGACCAACATCCCACCTTAAAACTCATTGCATGTCACTTTGGGACAACAAGTCGGACACCCAATGTCCAGAAAATGGACAGCAAGGGGCATCCCACCTTGCTGGACAGTTTGGACATTCCAAGTCCTCTAAGTGGGCCACACACATCAGAAATCAATAATAGAGAAAGAAGAAAGTAAATTCGGCCATAGGAGAAAGGGCTCTGCCTCTATCGAGGCCCTCTCCATCTTCACAACCGTACAACATTCATTACATCAAGATACAAGCTAGATCTTACACATGTATGGATCTAGAAATCGAATCTAAGGTGGGGATGTCATCCCCACCAAGGATCTAGGGTCTAGATGACCCCAATAAGCCATAAATCAAAGGAAAATTACCATGATGGGGTCCATGGAGAATGGCCCCATCTATGGAACATACATGCACAAGGTGGGCCGTTGGCCACACCCATGGAGACATGGGGGACTCCACCATCAATTGATGGGCCCCACAAGCTCCTAAGAAGAAAATAAAGAAGATCTAAGAGGAAAAATTTGAAAACTACTCTAAATGCTCACCCACTTCACAAGAACTCCTACTTTCTCCTATCACCAAGCTCCTCTAGCTCCAAGGGATAGAGATCAACGGTTGAGATTGAGTTTTAGGGGTTAGATTTAGGGGGAAATGAGAGAAAAGAGGGCTAAAATTTGCTGGAATGATAGATGTTTTTCTCTCTTGCAAATGGAGAGGAAGAAAGGAAAATGAAGAGAAACGAGAGAGAGGGAGAGATGTAGTAAGAGAATGATGGTTTGTAAGCTCATGATGAGCTTTGAGAAGAGAAACAATGATGGCTCATGGGAAAGAGGGAGTGGTCATTGCCTTGAGAAGAGAATTCTCATGATAGCTAGGTAGGCTATATGTGGGCTAGGCTAGCTAGGTAATTATGGAATAGATGATGTCATGCTACTAGGGGGAACGTGCACATGCTAGGTGGGTCCCACAAACACAATCAAGGGTCCATATGAAGCGCAGCCTACAACTTTTGACGTACACATCGGATTTACGCATGAGACGTGGCGTTGGAACCGCGACGCCGACGTGGTCGCAAAGGTATAGGTTTCGGGTCGATCCGGGTCGGGTTTATAGGATGAGATTTAAGGATGATTACAAATGCTATCTACAGGACGTGGGTCACCAGAATTCGACCGGTAGGACCACGAGATCTAACAGAATAAAATAGATACTCGATTAAGGGTCTGACAGCTCTCCCCTCCTACAAGAAAATTTTCATCCTTGAAATTTATCACATCCAAGACAAAACAGGGAACAAGGAAAAACATCATCGCATATATATATATATATATCATTCAAAATAAAGCAGTACGTAATACAATACAAACAATCAATCAAAAAAATAAGGATAGTGCTCCCTAATCTCTGCTTCACAATCCCAAGACGCTTCTACCTTCGAATGATGATTCCACTGAACCTTTACCAGGGGAATGACCTTGGTTTGGAGAACCTGCTCCTTCCGACAACTGAGGGTCCTGCTGAGTGGTGTAGAATCTGCCCTAGGCTTGCGGGGGAGGTGCTTGTCCCCTCTGCATCTGCGGTCTCTACTGCTGCTGCTGCTGCTGTGGAGGCTGGTGTGGGGGCTGTTGTGGTGCCCTCGGCTGCTGCTGGGGATGGGGACACTCGTGCCTACGATGCCCCATCTGTCTACATCCAAAATAGACTCAGTAAACAGACCAGAAGAAGAAGCTAGTTGCGCTGCTGGCACTCTAAACCTCAAACGGCCCCTACACTGACGGTACTGATGTTGGTGGGAGCTACCGGAGTGCGCCTTTCTCTTCCGGTCTCCTCCCTGATCTTGGGACCTTTGAAAAGTGGCCCAATCATCCTCATAAACTAGAGCCCTCTGCACAATGTCAGCGAATGTCGTAAGAAGATGCCCAACCACTCGACTCTTGAGAGGCGGAAGGCCCGCTGTTTACACTCAATCTTATTATGAGAAGAGTACAACATCATCGCATGGCATACTTAGTTATCTTCATGACTCATTCCCATGTGCATCATATGTATGCTTGGTTGAGATGTAATTGGTCATGGTTTATGCCATTGGGCAGGCTGTTATGGGACTCCCTGAGTGATGGAGTTGCCCCTCTTGAGCACGTTGTATGCGCATGACTGATGCATGGTTGATTTGTGTGATTTATGCATCGGGCATTGCATAGCACGGTTTCTGAGTTTGGGGCGTGACACCTATATCCTAACAAAGGGACAAGTGTGAATCAGAATGGATATACTAGTGTCACTGGTAGTTTGATATATGCGATGAACTGTACTAGATTGAATATAACTTATGCTGTATGAAAACTAAATAAGTTTACTAGTAATCTCAGAAATGAGCATTGGAAAGCTATACGGAGAGTATTGAAATACTTAGAAAAGACTTAGCACTATGGTTTACATTATGGTAAACTTCCAGTAGTATTAGAAGGATATTCTGATGCTAATTGGAATTATATTTCTGATGGTTGAAAAGCAACCAGTGGCTACATCTTCCTTATAAGAGGAGGAGCTGTAACTTGAAAAATCTAAGACGCAATTTATTATTTCTGACTATACTATAGAGTCTGAACTTAAAGCTCTAACCTTCACTATGAAAGAAACCGAGTGGTTGAGAAATATACTGTATGATATTTCATTTTGGAGTAAACATGTACCTTTAGTAAAAATTAATTGTGATAGTTGTGAGACCCGACCCGAGTTCGCATGTGTGCATATGTGTGTAGGTATGTATTTCATTTCTCTTGATCCTGCAGTCCTACCGGTCGAATTTCGGTGACCCGCGACCCTTGGATTGTGTTTGCGATCATCCTTGAGTCCGGTCACGTAGACCCGACTCGGATCGACCCGAGACCTATGCCATCTTATTCGCATCG